>NC_046365.1:36062807-36125307 GCF_011125445.2 Fundulus heteroclitus
GGTTCGTAGCTGATTGGCTCACATCAGAGGCGGATCGGACTCTGATTGAATGGAGGCAGGCGATGAGTTTCTTCAATTGAACCTGCGCTTCAGCTTCATAAGACAAAAGACAAACCTTACAAATAAAAGTATGTAATTTGTCAGGAATGTAGTAGAAAACCAAAAAAACTATTCATATGTACAGAAAGTTATGTTTAAGACCATATGAGTAGTGCAAGTGTATTCAGCAGCATAATGTATTACAACAATGAACACAATGATGAGGCATAGTACAGTTCATTTGACATTACTTGTGGCGTCCCCCAGGGGTCAGTATCAGGTCCTAAATTGTTTATTTTTGTTTAAGGTCTCAGAATTACTAAAGTGTGTGCTATTGCACTGTTCTGTATATGAAGGTTTAAGAATAATGCAAATAATTTACTGTAGGCATTAATGTATTATCAAAGAAGCTTTGAGTGACAAATTAATGCAACACAGTCATGGTAATTTTAAAAAGGAACTAACTATCGGGAACTCGGTACGAGTCCTAGCAGACTCTAAAGACTGTTTTGTACGCTTGGGCTTCTCAGTAAATGTGGTTGACCAGTGCAGCCAACTGACTGACTTAATCTCTATATTTTAAAAAGTGCCAATGCCCGTAATGTCTGTTGTTTGTGTGTATCCAAAGCCGGTGTCTGTCTCAAAGATTTCACTACGGTAAGATGTGGTTATAATGAGATTCTTGATTCATAATCAGTGCAATAGAGTTCCCAATGACCATATAAAGTGACTAGCTATCCAAAATAATTTTCTATTTAATAATAATAATACTTGAGACTGGAAAACTCACCTATTCCCCCACTGTTTCATCTGAGCTTCAACCCTCTTCCACCCCATCTCCCCCTCCGTTCTCTCATCCACCCTCCACCACCAGTGTCCAGACCCTGAGGGGAAGACTTTCCTAATCCTAATCCTAACATTGAACATCCAAGCCATTTGCTGCTTTCACGTCTTCTGATGGAGTTCGTGCGAACTCTTTTTGATTTATGTCAGTAAATCTGTCTAATTGCCTTTCCTGTCTGTATGAGTCTTTCCAGGTTGAAATCCTTGATCCACCAACATCTGTCGAGCAAGTGGAAACTCTCATAGACAGGAATCTGAATGCAATGTTTTTCGCAGCAGTGAGTGAGAAAGAAATAATAGAAATTGTTTCTAAATGTACAAATAAGACATCTAATGAATAATGACTAAATAATATTGATATGTTGGTTAAAAAAGATAATTAAGGGAATTTCTTAACCATTATCGTACATCTGCAACTTATCATTTCAAACTAGTACATTTCCAAACAAAATTAAACTGACAAAAGTTATACATCTATATAAAAGTGGGATTAACCACCATTTCATAATCTATAGATCTACCTGACTCCTAATTCAAAACAGCACACAGTTGGATTATTCCTAGACCTGAAGAAAGCATTTGACACCATAAATGACAGCATTTTTTATTCATAAATGTTATGGCATTAGTGGTAATGTATCAAATTGGGTGAACAGCCATCTTTGTGACAGGAGGTAATTTTTCATAATTGATGATCACTGTTATTCATGCTTGGACATTACTTGTGGCGTCCCCCAGGGGTCAGTATTGGGTCCCAATTTTTTTTATTTTTTGCATTAATGAGTTGTGTAAAGTCTCAGAATTACTAAAGTAAGCGGTATGTGTAGACGATTGAAGATAATCACCTGAGCAAACATTTTTGCCTCAGGTGATAATTTGCAACGTTTAGTTCAAATAATTAATACAGAACTAAAAAAAATAAGTTTGGTTTAAAAGGAATAAATAATTTCAGTTTCACAAAACCAAATTCATTCTTTTCGGACATGGAAGACCTAAACCAGTTACAAGTTCATTTAGATGAGTTTTAAATTGAAAGGGTAAATTAAAAAAAACAATACTGTAAGAACTTATTGAACAAATATACCGGAAATCTCACATTTGACATGTACAAGCTAAAGTGTTGGGGGAGGGGGGTGGTTGCAATACTCAATAATGCAAAACAGCTTCTGGATTACAATTCTCTTCACATTATATACAGTTCAATTATTCCTACATACTTCAATAGCTGTACAGTGGTTTAGGGCAATAATTCTAAAAGTGTAATACAATAGTTATACATCATTCATAAGAAAGAAATATGGATTATTCATGGAGTTGGATACGGGGACAACACAAATTCATTATTTTTTCAATCAAAATTACTCAAATTCACAGATCTTGTCAAGAATCAAACAGCATTATTAATATTCAAACCAAAAAAAAAATTACCAGATAATATTTAAAATGTATTCGCTGAAAGAGAGTGGGATTGTCATCTAATGATACTTTCACTTGTATCTTTACTGTTGTAACATACATAAACATTGTGTATGTGTGCAACTATGTGCAGTGTATATATATATATATATATATATATATATATATATATATATATATATATATATATTTGTCCAACAGATTCCAGTTTGTTTGCATAAATAAAGAAATCTTTAAACTCCAGAGTGACTTGCAGAGTACCACATATTTCAGTGCATATAGTACATTCTCTTCACTATATGCTTCTAGCATGGGATTCATTTCCAGTTATGCTGATGAGACTCAGCTATACTTATCCATGAATACTGAGGAATCCAATCAGCAGTGGTGAGCACAGTCGCACTAATCCACAAACCCATAATTGCAGAGCTAACTTTTTGTTCATTCCATTAATGTTCGCATAAAGTTTTGAAACTGTTTGCGGACCGGTTAGTGTTAGCGGTTTTCGATACCTGTAAGTATGATGACAATGTTCAAGATGTTCTGATGCCATTTACGTCACTGTCCTGGTTCTCAGTACACATCCACACAGGAGCCACTGCGGCTTCACAAAAAACATTTATAGCCTTGTTGTTTTCCTCTTACCTTTCGTCTTGTAATGATGTGGTCGTTATTTTGAGCCGACGATATTGAGACACCACTATCTGTTGTTTTTTTTCTGTAAACAGTGTGCTGCTGTGTGACCCTTACCCTTTAATTAGTTGTGTAACCCAGCTTTCTGGGTTTGCTATCAGTACCGCATAAGGTAGAAGGAGACTGGACTCAGAGCAGGGTTTCTGGGTCTCCACGTGACTCAACAGGACTCTTTACTTTTTCTAACACTAGTGCTTCCACAGCCAATCAGTTATGTAGAACTACAGGCATGTCTTGACGACATAATAACAGTGGTGGGGGCAGAGAGTTAGCTTCGCTAACTCATATTCCACAAACAAAAATATTAGCTTTACTACCACTAACCGATGATAAATAAGGAAGTTAGAGAAAGCTAATGCTAGCTGCTAACCACTAACTAACCAACCATTTTGTCCGTGTCACTCAACTTTAGATAAAAGACGCAGCACGCACTCAAATGGCTGACGAATGTGTGCGGCGCTGCATGTCTGAGGGAATAGCTGTTTTAGCTCGGGAAAAATTACTTTCAAACAGCAGTGGAAGAATTTGAGAAACTTATTCTACCTTCTGTGCCCAGGCAGCAGCATTTAAAAACAACAGTGTTAGTTTGGGCTGGAAGCCAGTGTTGCCAGTTCTTGCAAGAGAAACAAGCAACCAGTTCCATTAAAACAAACAAGCCCAACAGGCATCCCACCACGTGGTAATACAGAGGCCGCTTGCTAACAGTATAAATGATGTGCCAAAAAGCCCAATGCTGAGTCCAGTCTCCATCCACCTTATACGGTGCTGGTAACAAACCCAGAAAGCTTGGTTACACAACTAATTAAATGCTACCACCATCAGACAAAAAGACGTCACACAGCAGCGGACACCACTGTAGTGTTGAGTAATGGAATCTGGCAATTAAGATCACATCATTACAGGAAGAAATCAGCACAGCTATTAACAATGTTTTTTTTGTTGTTTTTTTTTGCGGGGGGGAGGGGGGTGACTACTACTGCTGTAGTGAAGTAACACCTGCCCCTATCTACAGCAGTCATGGGCCCACCCTGGACAAGTTATCAGTCCATCACAGGGCTTCACAGAGCAGACAACCATGCACACACACTCATGCATAAGGGCAATTTGAAGAGATTGCCATTTTGTTTTTGTTTGGACTGTGGGAGGAAGCCAGAGTACCTGGAGAGAAGCCACACATGCACAGGGAGAACATGCAAACTCCATGCAGAAAGACCCCTGGCCAGGTGTAATTTAATTATTAATTGATTAAATAACTAATTGTTCATACTGTGGCGGTTTCGGATTAACAGCATTTTCATAATGACAGAAGGAATTTCAAAATATCTAACCCAAAATATCTAAATATGTGTGATATCCATCTGTACTAAAGACATATGAAACAGATCATTTGATGTCATAAACCAGAGGACCCGAAATTTTAACCAGACATCAAGCTGGGTTTCAAAGTTTTATTACAAACAAAAACCAGGATGCAGGAAAGAAACAAGCTGCAACAACGCGGCGGTGATGGGAGCTGGCTTACACACTGCAGAGACGTCAGGCAGGATGGCAGAGGCTGATCGGGGTCCAGAGGACAGACTTATCCCATGCATGAGTGATCGATTCAATTCAGCTTTAATTATGTAGTGCCAATTCACAACACATGTCATCTCAAGGCACGTTACAAAGTCAAATTCAATCAAATCCTCCAGACAGATTGGGTCAGAAAGTTTCCTCTCTAAGGAAACCTAGCAAGTTGCATCAAGTCTCTCCAAGCAGCATTCACTCCTCCTGAAAGAGCGTAGAGCCACAGTGGACAGTCGTCTGTGTTGTTGATGGCTCGATGGATCAGAGATGGGAATGTCCATAACAGCTGTAGAATTCTGGCAATATAAACAAACAAAACTCAAGAAAAGACATTTTAACTATTTTTGGTAAAATGTAATAAAAAACAATGCAACATCAGGTGGGAAATAAAATACCACACTACATTTATTCCTACTTAAAAGTTATTGTTTGGTGTGTTCCTGACTGCTGTCTGAGGCCTTAAGAAAGAAAACTGTAGCAATTTATCAGTCTAATAAGAGTTTTAAAGTTTCAAAACTATTTTAGATGGCCCGTTCCACTGGATGGACAACGGTCTTCAAGCGTAGGACTTTCAAAAGTGTGACAGGTATGCACAGGTCTGGCCTTCCAACCAAGTTGTCCCTGAATGCAAACCAGAAGATGCTGAAACAGACAAATATGATGGCTAGCCTAAAGATTACCACAGAGAATTTAGACATTTACAGAGCAGCACTGAGTTTGATTGAACAAACTTCGAATGACCTCCACTTGTGGAGTACCACAGGGTTCAGTCATTGGGCCAATTCTCTTTACTATATATATATATATATATATATATATATATATATATATATATATATATATATGCTTCCAATTTGCAAATTATCAGACAGAATGGGATTAATTTCCACAGTTGTGCTGATGATATTTATCCAAAAATTCTGATAATTCCAATCAATTACTTCGACTACAGGCATATCTCGATGACAGCAAAACCTGTATGACGATACATTTCCTGCTGACAAGACAGAAATGGTCATCTGTGGACCAGAGTCCTCAAAAAATAAACTTCTTCATAAATCACTTAATCTGGATGGCATTAACTTGGCCTCTGGTAATAAAGTAAAAAATCTTGCCATTATTTTTGACCAAGCCATGTCATTTAAATCCCATATTAAACAGCTTTCCAGAGTTTCCTTTTTTCACCTCCAGAATATCGCCAAAATTAGAAACATTCTGTCCAGGACTGATGCTGAAAAACTAGTCCATGCATTTGTTACTTCAAGGCTGGACTATTGTAATTCTTTACTATCAAGAATATAATTTTAAATTCTCCATCTCCAATATAAAGCCCTTAATAATCAAGCTCCATCGTATATCAGAGCTCTGATTACCCCGTATGTTCCTAACAGAGCACTTCGCTCTCAGGCTGCAGGTCTGCTGGTGGTTCCTAGAGTCTCTAAAAGTAGAATGGGAGGCAGATCCTTTAGCTGTCAGGCTCCTCTATTGTGGAGTTGAAACCTACCATTTTCATGCATTAACTGGTCCAGTTCCTTTATTTCCAGCTCCAGCACAGGTGGTACATCGTTTTTAACCATTGGCCTGAGACACACATGTGTACAAACCAAAAGTCTTCAGAAAACCTCAAAAGATTGTGAGAAAATTTTCAGATGCTAATTATGACCACAAGATTAGACACACACCACTTTGGTTACATTAACAGGAACTTACTGAGGCACGCTGAAGTCTTTGCAAAATTGGTCTGAAACGATGTTCTTTGCATGATAGCTTACATTTTTTTCAAGTTAGCAGATGATTAAAACTTACATCGGCACATTCTCGGTACTGCCTCCCTCTAAATCTGGGCCCTCTAAATCTGGAAGAGAAAACAAATGAAGGTAATTTTAACAGAACAAGAGCTTAAATTAGTTTAATTGAACTAATAATAGGTATAAAAAAGTAGATTTATTTTACTTTTCTTTTGACTGATACCTTTGTATAATGGAATCAATGGGAACTCTGGAGGAGCTCTACAGCTATGGTGTTGACAGGATAACTATTAGACGTGCATTGCTCAGATCTGAACTCTATGGAATAGCGGTTGTAGGTGTTCTGGTCAGATGAGACCTAAATTTAGCTTTTTATCTGGCACAAAATCAACATGCATGGGCTGGGAGAGGAGAGCATGAGCCTGAACACACCATACACACAGTGAAACATGGTGGTGGTTGCATAAAAGAAAAAAAAGAAGTACTGGATGTGAAAAGCTGGTTTCAGCGTTCTCCCAAGGACCTGCAGCTTTAACTGAAGGGAAAAGGTGTTTCTACAGATTGTTAAATCCAGGCGATAAATATATTCATATACCCAGCAGACTTTTCTGATTTTTATTTGTAAAAAAATGTGTCTCATTTTTATTTACAAGCCATTATACACAACCTAGTGTTGGTTTATCACAAAATTCCCGGCTACATCATGTTTAAGTTTGCAGGGTTTTTTTTGTGGCAGAATGTGAAAAATCTTTTAGGTTTAGTCATATTTACTCAGCACTATCATTCTGACGAAAACTGACCACGTTTTAAAATGTTCTTTCTGATGAATGCTCCCTGTTTCCCCAACATGCCCGTGATCGCAGCTTCAATCATCTCAGTGGCTTTTGTATTTGCTCCTGGTCACATGAAGTTCTGCTGAAAGACGTCAATATATTGGAAAGACGTCTGAGAGCCTGATTATCACAGTCAGTTAACAACCGAAAGGAAAATATTTATACATTCATGCGTAACAAAAAAAAAAAAAAAAGATCAGATAAGGCTTCATACATTTAGTCATTTCCTTTTTAAAAGCAAAGTATTTTGTGTGTCTTTAGTTGCCTTAGTGAAGTTTTTAAAAAGTTTGTGCTATCAAATTCAAAATGTTCACGTTTCTTTGGCTGATAGGTTGTGTTTATAGTGAAATTACTTAAATTTATCACTTGCAGTGATGGAAATAAATAGATTTTCTTTCAAAAATGTAACTTTGTCCTGTCCATCTAAAGTCTCTGATGAATAAACTAAACATTTTCTCATCTAATCCACTGCATCTGAGTTATGAATCCAGACCTGTCTTGTCTGTCCTTTGATCTAAATTACCACATGAACATTTAATAAATCTCTTTATATTCATTAACACTTATCTTTTAATGTTTAATTCATCAACAAAGTGTTTTGTTGTTTTTGTAATAACTGAGTTAAAATCAATTATTCCCCATTTTTACATCGTCCACTTTTTAATTAATGCACTGTTCACGAGCCTGCAAGGAAAGCATTGTAATGTGATTTCCAAGCTAACGAACTCCACAATTCTAGAGGAGGAAAGATTATTCAGAAGTCTCAGACTGAATAAATAAAGACGTTATCTAATGAATGACTGAAGGAATGAATAAGGGTGACACAAAATGCTTACAGAAGATCAAAACAGGAATTATAGAAAACAAAAACAGTAGAAATGACAATGCAAATAAAAACAGCGTTGCTGTGCTAACCAAGGCTGAGCATGTAGAAATTGACAGAATTTAAATGAAAGCGTTGATGTTGGTCTGCAGGGATAAAGAAAGTCAGAAAGTCAATAATAACTCAGCTCGCAGGGTAAATGTTGAAGGTCTGGGACAATCGTAAAAAGACTGAATGACTGCTCGTGTTTGAGACAGTTGTCTGTTCCTCTAGAAAAAAAAGAAGAAAAAACAACCCGGCAACAGAACTGCGTTTTTAAAACTGACATCTAAATGAAGCAGATTTCAAGAACGATGTCCTGGGGACAAATGAGCCTACAGTGTTTGGCCGTCATGCTCAGCACCATCTTGGATGAAATCCAAGCCGAGTATATCAGCACAAACACCTGTTACCAACTCCAAAGCACGGTAATGGAGGTGTCATGATTTGGAGATGATTGGGAGCCACATTACTGGGGAAATTGCACTGAGTTGACCACAGACTCTCCTGTGTACCAAGGTTTTAAGACTGGCGAATAAAGCTTGGGCTTTATTGGACTACAGCTTTAATTCATATGGTTGACATATAAATTCTCCTTAGGTGTGAGTGTGTGCGTGAATGGTTGTTTGTCCTGTTTGACTCTGTTGCCCTGTCATAGACTGGCGACCTGTCCAGGGTGTACCCCGCCTCTCGCCCATTGAATGCTGGACCCCTTGCGACCCCAATAGGGATAAGCGTGTAGGAAAATGGATGGATGGATAGATTCAAGCATTGACATTAATTTGGACCCAGGACTGAAAAGACAATTTTTTTGTTGTTTATTCTTTAATGATGTGATAACAAGGTTCTCGCTGCAACAGACTCACCTTGGTCCTGCGCTTTTGCTTTGCACGGGCACATGATGACAATGACGCCAACAATCACGCCAATGATTACGACCAGAACCACAGGACTCAGGATGAGAAGGAGATCAGGACTTTCACCTTCTTCTACTGTTTGACCAGGTGGATCTTTACTTTGTACATCTGTTGGATTTTACAGGAAAGTAGACTTAGACTTAGACTTTCTTTATTGTCATTTTGTATGCACAGAGTGCATACAGAACGAAATTTCGTTTCCATACAGCTCAGAAAAAATGTAGTAACTCTACAGGATACCTTGCAGTGAATTACAGTACAGGATAAAATTGCAGTCAGTTACAGGATAAGTTTCAATTGACTTCCGGATAAAGTGCAGCAGTGAACACTAGGCAGTTGAAATGTAAACAAATATGCAGTAAGTTTCCAGTAAAGTGCAGCAGTGATATTGGAGACTAAGAGTTGAGCAGCATTTATAATGCTGGATAAGGATACGATACAAGTAAGTCACACAGATAAAGAAGCATCTGCAGAAACAAGCCAGAGAAAAGATTGTGGAATCAGACTTGATCAAGAAATCCGAGGCATTTTTGCAGTTTGTCTTCGATGTTAGTTAAATACATGAAGCTACTAAGAACCAGAGACAATCGAGCAATGATACAAAACAACTAGGTTGACTCACCAGGCTCATCTGAACCAAAATCAGAACCAAAACCGGAACCAAAACCAGAACCTGAACCTTCTTCATCTGGAACCAAACAGAACAAAAACAAATAAAGAGGAGGTGCCGCAGACAATCGTGTACTAAAAAGGAGCGGCAGCTGTGGATTTCAATTCAATTCAATTTTATTTATATAGCGCCAAATCATGAAACATGTCATCTCAAGGCACTTTACAAAATCAAGTTCAATCATATTATACAGATTGGGTCAGATTATACAGATTGGTCAAAAATGTCCTATATAAGGAAACCAGTTGATTGCATCAAAGTCCCGACAAGCAGCATTCACTCCTGGGGAACCGTAGAGCCACAGGGAGAGTCGTCTGCATTGTACATGGCTTTGCTGCAATCCCTCATACTGAGCAAGCATGAAGCGACAGTGGGAAGAAAAACCACCCATTAGCGGGAAGGAAAAACCTCCGGCAGAACCGGGCTCAGTATGAACGGTCATCTGCCTCGACCGACTGGGGTTACGGAAGACAGAACAGAGACACAACAAGAGAAACAAAAAGCACAGAAGCACACATTGATCTAGTAATCTGTTCTACATTAGATGGTAGTAGCGGGTGAGCCGTCTTCTCTGGATGATGTCACAGTTAACAGAACGCCAGACCAGGTGTACCTACTATGAAGAGAAAAGAGAGAGAACAGAAAGTTAAAGCAGAAATGACAACACATAATGCATAATTGAAGAACAGTAGAACTCAATAGAGTGAGAAAATTAGATCCTGATATACTCCAGTAGCCTAAGCCTATAGCAGTAAAACTATAAAGGTAGCTGAGAGTAACATGAGCCACTAGTTATAATTTTTGTCAAAAAGAAAAGTTTTAAGCCTAGTCTTAAAAGTAGACAGGGTGTCTGCCTCACGGACCAAAACTGGGAGTTGGTTCCACAGGAGAGGAGCCTGATAGCTAAAGGATCTGCCTCCCATTCTACTTTTAGAGACTCTAGGAACCACCAGCAGACCTGCAGTCTGAGAGCGAAGTGCTCTGATTTACCTGTATCTGGAAAGAAATCATTGGCTGAAGGATCTGAGGTGATCAACAGAAATTTGGCTTCAACTGTTTGTTTCACACAGCAAAACTAACATAAACTTTAAAACAAAACACAAATATTCAGAAATTTCGACCTGAGACCTTTAATTATCATGATGGCGAAGACCCAACAAGTTCAAAGATCCAGCCCTGCTTTTGCTTTATTTTTATATGTTTCATGTATTTATTACAGTTGATCTCACATTTTCCTCAAATGCAAATACATTATTTCCGCAAAATTACAGTTTCTGTGAATTTGGTATTTTGATCCTTCATTTATTCCTGTTGTGTTTGCCGCAATACCACCTTTTGCATCATTATTATAATTACATTTAATGATAAATTAATTGGTCTAACTAGTTGAAATGGTTTGGAAAATCCAAAAAAATTAAGAAGTCGTATTTTGGGTTGACTTTTAATAACCACAGACAGACTGTAAAGAAACATTACAGTTTTGGGAAGTCGTGAAATCTATTCCTTATAGTTTCTGAACAGTGTAAAAGTATGCAGGTTGTATTGGGTTCCCTTTATTGCTCTGATTTTAATTCCCTTTTCATTAAACCTGAAATCAGATCTTTATTTTTTTCAATTATAATTTATATTTCTTTTTTATAGTAGGAAAATAACTGAGAGAGACTGATTTGAACATGTTTTTTCCAAGTCCAATGCAGAAACCTTAGTTGACACCATTATAGAGACATGTCTTCTGGCTTTTAGCTTAAGTCTATCATAAAATCTATCTCATAAAATTACCATTTTCATCGTCTGTGGTTTCCGCTTCTTTTTTCAGACCACTTGTGCTGACTTCTTCCGATTCTGCAAAGAAACACCTCGTTACATCCAGCACACTTACATTAATACAAAAAGACACTAACCCCTATAAACCAATATTTTTTTACCACTCATTAATCTCAACAAAGCATTTCCCTGTTCTGTAGAGCAAGTCCGCCATGACACTGCATGGCAACCAGACCCACCAAACCATCTGCACAACCTGCCAGAACAAGACATTAACACATAGAAAAGTAAAACTAGCATTAAAAAAGAAGGAAACACCTTAAGTGAGTTTTAGAGCTCACACCCATAGAGTCTTAGAGACCTCATCGTTAGTAATTACTGCTGGGGATTTGATGTGTTGCTGTTTTAAGGAAGGATGAATTAATTTCTCATTCGTTTTAATATTCTCCTGTTAAATGACGTGTTTTCATTAGTTATAGGCAGAAATTAAATGAAGAAATGAAGTCTGTCATCAATCAATAGTGTTACCAAATTTACTAATTCAACAGAACAGAAAATCTAGAGATGTCCAGAAATTTGTCCAAACAGAGGGTATTCCCAAAGTTCTCCGCTTTTCTTTTTTATTTAATTTGATCAACAGATTATCTAAGAGAAGATGTGAAATTTGGTGAAGAGGACTCAAGCTCACCTAATCTAGAGTCATGAAAGTGAAAAGCCACATTTGAAAGAAGTTCCTGGCATGAATGGGATTTACTGAAGTAACATCTAGTGGTTTTTCATGGAAGTCGGCTCAAATGTGAAACAACGTGTTTCCCAAATCTTTTGACTTTTGACAGCTAAAAACAGGCTTCTGTCGATAGAAAATCAGGTGGTGATACAGTCAGAGGAGGATCAGGGGAAAAAAGGGCAAAGCAGGGAGTAGAGAGTTGTTTTCTGTTCATTTAGAGAGAAGAGAAGCAGTAATTTCTCTCCCTACCTGTCCCAGTCAGACTGCTGAGCAGCAGCAGCAGAAACAGCACAGGGGTCTCCAGCCGGGGGCCTCTCATGTTATCAAGCGCAGACATACAGTGCCATTCTGAGCACGCTTCCTCCTGCTCTGTAACAGCATCACACTTCCTGATCTGACTTAACACTTTTTCTTATTTTTTTTAAAGGAAGCCACACAAACAGACACTCAAACTCAATCAGCTCTTGGATTTGATGCAACCTGACGGGTAAAACAGCTGCAGTCACGCGTTGATGTTTTGATTTTCAGCATTTTTATTGTTTCTTGTTAAGTCTTGCCATATTTAGCCCTTTGTTTATTATCACTATGGTGCTACCATATATATGTTCCTCTCCTCATGCTCCTTTTTTTGCATGTATTCCTTTAGTGCTTTCTTTTGTGTTTTTAATTGTGGACCTTTTAGATCGCTTCGCATTAGATTCTGTTTACATTTTCATAGGGTTCATTCCCTCTGATTAGTTCTTCTGTATGATGCCATTTTCTCCCAAATTCATTGCAGGCCCTGGTAGAGTGAAGTGCCTGTGGAACAATAACAAGAGGGTTACTGAGTCTTTCAGTTTTAGTGAATAAGGCGCACAACAGTCATCTGATTATGAAAGGCTGCAGGAACTTCAACAGGGGAGAATAGCTGACATGCAGGTTTGTGAACTATATTTACTGTATTTTGTAATAATAATCATGGCCAAGGATGTGAAAACTAGAAGCATGTAAGGTTAGCTCAGACTGCCGTCACTTTGGTGTGGCTCAACACATCAAACAAGCAACGCACAATCGGACTCAATTGTTAGCAAGGGTGTAAATATTTCCAACATCTCACAGGGATTTTCCCCCAGGCTTTAAAATACTTCTGTTAGTTTATAAAAATTACTGAACAGCTTAGCACCTAAATACATTAAAGTCCTGTTGTGGCTGTATCAACCCTCCAGACCACTCAGATCTTCTGATTCTGGTCTACTCTGCATACCCAGAACCAGAACCAAACATGGAGAAGCAGCATTTAGTTCCTATGCTCCCCAAATCTGGAACAAACTTCAAGAAATCTACAAATCAGCCATGATAACAGGAACATTGACCAACATATTTGATGTTTTCATTTGATACAATTTGATGTTTGTCACTGGTCTCACAACCAGTGACTGTGTCGATTTGTTTATGATGTTTTTATGATGTAAATCATTTGAACCTCGTTGTTGCTTGAAATGTGCTACAAGTAAACTTGACTGGACTTGATTTGACAGTGCAGTGTTGCCAGTGGCCTTCAGCAGCGCTAAACCTGAAAGGTACAGATATACTGCCCCCTAGTGGTTAAATATTAAACGGTCCTGTTTTACTATGGATCTCATGCAACAGTAGAGAACAACAACAACCCACGCAGGCTTGAAATATGGTGGGTGAGTGCGGTGTAATGCTGCTAGACCAGAAGGAGCAATAAAATGTCTACATCTTCCAGCTTTTCTTGTAATTTCTTTGAGCTACTTAATGAGGACTTGTAGCTAATAAATAAAAAGTTTGTGTTTCAGCTAAAAATAGCTAACAATGAGTTCTTGAGTTATACAACTGATTAGTTTCTTTCAATATTATCCTTTAAGTTGCACTGGATCCATAAGCAGGAAAAGGTTAGATACATGTTTTACATTTACAGAGATTTTTCCATTTCCATTTTTTTTTTTTAGCAATTTGGCTAAAATTGTTGTATAACCGTAATTCGTTACAATGCACCAAACACAAATTATTATTATATTATTATATTATTTAGGCTAACTCAGATATATACAGCAGGTAAAACAGGTAAACAAAAAAAAGTAGTCATTAGAATAACCAAAAACAGATTATCAGTCTGCATGTACATGATGGGCAGGACATGAAAATAATCCCTTGGAGCTTTTTGGCAAACTGCACTCAAACGTGTCTCCATTTCATCATTAGTACTCCCTTCAATTAACTGTCTTACAGAACTGTGGTGAAAACATGACATGATCTGCGGTTTGCAGTCAGAGGTACTTGGGTAAATGTTTATGGAAACGCTACCCGTGATTTGCAAAGCCCCAGGCTTCTAAATAAAAAAACAGGCTTTTGAGTGGCAATGGAAAAGAGGCTGTTGAATTGAATAATTTTGAATTTTGTGACTTTATTTATTGCAGAGAACAAGCAAAGTTTTCCCTCTGTTGACGCAATTTTACCTGCAGTAAAATTGTCTCCAGCGGTCATTGAGAAAGAGTACACCCTGGACAGGTTGTTAGTTCATCACAGGGCAACACAGAAACACACAACCTTGCACCCACACCCTCACCTAAAGGTAATTTCCGTAGAGTCCAGAGTACCCAGAGAGAACCCACACATGCATAGGGACAGCAGAAAGGCCCCTGGCCAGGATTTGAACCCACAGCCTTATTGACTCTTAATATTTATACAGAGGTTGCAGCTTATTAATAGATACATTTTCACACTGTGGAGAGTATAGATAAACAGCTTTCCCATAGTGACAGAATGAATTTGAAAATAACTGCATATGGATATTTATCCATACTAAAGACATATGAAACAAATTATTTTATGTCATTTACCAGAGGACCCGAAATGCAAACCAGACATGGAGCTGCGTTTCAAAGTTTTATTACAAACAGAACCAGAATGCATGCAAGAAACAAGCTGGAACAACCCGGCGGTGATTGGAGCTGGCTTACACACTGTTAGGCACAGACGTCAGGCAGGATGGCAGAGGCTGATCGGGATCCAGGGGACAGGCTTGGGTCATACAGGGGTGATCAGAGATAGGAAGGACCTAAAAAGCTGAAGGATGCTAGCAACATAAATAAATAAACAAACAAACAAAACTCAAGAAAGACCGTTTGAATATTTTGGTAAAATGTAATTAAAACAATAAAACTTTTGGTGGGGAATAAAATCCATATATATATATATATATATATATATATATATATATATATATATATATATATATATATATATATATATATATATATAGCCGCTTAAAATGTCTAAAATTACTTATACAGAAACATCTCAAAAAGTCAGAGTATTGCCCAAAGTGCAATATTTTTTGTCAGTCATGTTACAAAGTGAAACTCATATATTGTTTGAACTCATTAATACACGACTTTGTTTGACTGATATATTCCAAGCCTTTGTTTCTTGGAATGATGATTATGGCTTTGAAAATGAAAAACCCAAAATTCAGTGTCTTGAAAAACGTTAATTATAGAAAACTTATAGTGTCACACCCTGTAATTAACTCAAAACACCTGCAAATATTTATTGACCCTTTAAAATTGCAGTAGGTAATGTTTCTATATATAGATTTTTTCATATTTATTAAAACTGTCTATGTTCTGACAATGAAATATGAGACAGATGATCTGTGACAGAATAAAGCTTCTCTGGCTCCTCCCAGTGGCCCTACTGCTATTTGCAGAAAAACACCGCTTCCTGTCAGAATCAGAGCCAGGAGGAATGTCTGGCTCTGATTGGTTGTTAGCAGTGTCAATCACTCATGTGTCCTCCCTGCTCACACCACCTCTCTCTGCACAGCGCTATCGGCATTCAAGCTCAAGATTGCCAGTGAGCTGCAGCTGTGTGGAGAAATTGCAGAAAAACAATCTGCTTTACAGGAAAACTGCCAATTTCTTGAGTGGTGCCTGCTCAGAAAATAGAGACAGGTAAACATTGGAGCAGCACGGCAGGCTCCGCTGTGGAGGGAGGGCTGCAGTGCAGCAGAGAGTTAGAGGGACCTGTAGGGTGTGCATGTGCAAATTTCAGGCTAGGTGCATGTTTTTTCCAAATCTCCCTACTGCAACTTTAAAGGGTTTCTCACTCTCGGTCAGTAGGCGACACAGTCATGGGGAAGACTGGTGACTGGACAGATGTCCATAAGCCAGTCACTGACACCCTTCACGTGGAGCCACAAAAGGTCATTGCTGGAGAATCTCGTTTTTCAAAGACTTCTGTATCCGTGCATATTAACAATTAATTGGAAGGAAGAAGTGTGGTAGGAAAAGGTGCACCAGCAACAGGGAGAACCGCAGCCTGGAGAGGATTGTCAAGCCAAATCCATTCAGGAATACTAGACATGGGCTACTGGTGTCCTTATGTCAAGCCACTCCTGAACCAGAGACAACATGAGAACTGTCTTACCTGGGCTAAGGAGAACAGGAACAGGATTGTTGCTCAAAGGTACAAAGTCCTGTTTTCAGATTAAAGTTCCCATTTCATTTGGAAATCACAGTCCCAGGAGGAAGAGTGGAGATGCACAGAATCTACATTGGCTAAAGTGGTGCAGGAGTTTGTCCTGCAATTGGCGGCTTGCTGGTTCGATACCCAGCTCTGACCGTCTTACTTGTTGTGTCCTTGGGTAAAAAATTTCCGAATTACCCGAATTATGGCAGATTTGCCTCTGTCAGTCTGCCCCAGGGCAGCTGTGGCTGCTAGCATAGCTCACCACCGTCAGGGTGTGAATGACTGATGTGTGAAGCACTTTGGTGTCGTCGGACTAGTTAAAGAGCTATACAAGTATGAGCCTTTTACTATTGCTTAAAGTCCAATGTGAAGTTTCCACAGTCAACGATGGTGACCTTTAACCTGTCATCTGCTGGTTCTGATCCAAAGTTTTCTCTGAAGTCTGAAGTTCTAGAGCAATTCATGCTTTCCTTGTGCTGACAAGCTGTATGGGGATGCTGGTCTTATTTTTCAGCAGGACTTGGCACCTGCCCACACTGCTAAAGGTACCAAAAGCTGGTTCAATGTCCATGAAGTTCCCATTCTTAATTGGAAGGCTGACCTGACCTGAACCTCATAGAAAACCAGACCCAACAAAGCAGATAACCCGAAGGCAGCTATCAAAGCAATCTGGGCTGCCATTACACCTACGCAGAGCCACAGGCTGATCGCCTCTATGTCACAGTGCATTGATGCAGTAATTCATGCAAGAGGAGGCCCAACCAAGTATTGAGGGCATAGAAATGTATTTACTTTTCAGAAGTCTGACATTTCTGCTTAAAACGTCCTTTTTTGATGTGTCTCATGTGATTTCCTGATTTTCTGAGACACTCTTAATCTGTAAGCCCTAATCATCAAAATTACAAGGAATAAAATCTTAAAATATTTTGTTCTATGTGTAATCAATCTATGAAATTCCTGTTTCACTTTGCGAAATGACTGGAAAAATATATTGCACTTTTAGTCAATATCAAAAATATTTTGAGACGTACCTATATAACACCAGGTCCATATAAAGATGGCTTTATATTTTGAAGGAGGCTAATTCTGTTAAAATCGTAGACATTTAGTTTGGTATGTTCCTCATTGCGGTCTGAGGCCTTCAGAAAGAAAACTGTAGTGATTTATGTGCCTGATAAGAGTTTTAAAGAGGTCTCAAAAGCTGTGGCGGTTGTAGACCAAATTTACCAGTGGAGGCCAAGGTGAGGTCTTTGTTTTTTCATAGGGGCACAGAACAAAAAAATGAAACAATCAAACGGGGCAATATTTAATCATTTAATTATATTAAGTGAGCCACTTGTGATCCTGGAACTGCAGGTTTCAGATCCCTGATCTAGTGGATGAAAACTGTGATCACATCTCAATATGCTTGAAGCTAAACGTGAAACTTTAATTTTTAAATCCTTGAGTGAAACTGTAAAGGTAAAAAATAAAATTGGTCAAAGTGACCAATCAATTATGTTTTTTGTTTTTTTTCGGCAGTGCATATAATCATAAGAAGTGTATTTAATGTTATGTATTCAGTACAGGGGCCATAAGAGGGGCCAGGACCATTTCTACAGGGGCACTGGCCCCTGTTGGCTCCTGTCTGGAACCGCCCCTGCTCAGAAGAATTTGAAATACTGGACAGAAAATAGTCTTCAAATGTAGGAAGTATTACATGCATGCCCAGTTCTGGCCTTCCAAGCAAGTTTACCCTGAATTCAAACTGCAAGGTGCTTTCGAAACAGAAAATAATGTTGGCTGGCCCAAAGTTTGTAAGAGAGAACTTAGATATTTACAGAGCAACACTGACCTCTACTGGACAAACATTCATCACACAGGTAAAAACAAAGGCCAGGAAATTTACCTCTACTTATTAAAAGGTTCTGAATGAAACTAAAATATTTTTGGAAGTAAAATTTGCCTTCATAAGTCCAGCTTTACCTTTAAAAATTGCTATAATGAACAAATGTGTATGGACGATTGATTCTGAGAGGAAATCATTGTTTTACTTTCAAAAATAACCTCTCATTTGTGATTCTGACTCCTAGTTGAAACCTACTGTCATCATCCACTTGTCCAGTTCTTCTATTTCCAGCTCCAGCACAGATGGTACATCGTCTTCAAACATTGGCCTGAGAAACACAGACATGTACAAACCAAAAGTCTTCAGAAAACCTCAGACGATTGTGAAGAAAAACGTTCAGTTGCAACATTTTGACCACAGGTTTAGACTCACATCAGTTTGGTTGCATTAACAGGAACTTAATGAGGCACGGTAAATTCTTTGCAAAACTTTGGCCTGAAAAGATGGTCTAATGATAGCAAACAGTTCTTTATGTTAGCAGATGGTTAAAACTTACATCGGCACCTTCTCCGTGCTAAATCCCTCCAGCTCTGGGTCCTCTTTACTTGGTGCTGGAAGAGAAAACAAATTAAAGGTAATTTTTACCTGAACAAGAGCCTAAATTAGTTAGACTGAACTAATATTAGGTCAATAATTACTTTACTCAATATAATTAATGGGAACTCTGGAGGAGCTGTACAGCTCAGGTGTTGAGAGGATAACTATGAGACGTGTTTTGCTCAGATCTGACCTCAATGGTAGAGCGGTAAGAAATGGGTGTTCTGGTCAGATGAGATCTAAATGTTGCTTTTTGTCTGGCACAAAACCAACATGAATGGGCTGGGAGAGGAGAGCATGAGGCTGAACACACCATCCACAGTAAGTGTATGAGTAAAACTGGTTAGGTTTTAAAACGTTCGCTCTGATGGATGCGCCCCGTGTCCCCAACATGCATGGAATCACAGCTTTCTCCATGCAGGTTTAAAGCATCTCAATGGTTTTTAGATTTTCTCCTGGCTACATGAAGTTCTGCTGAAAGATGTCGATTTGCTGAAAGGAGGGCTGGGAGCCTGATGATCACAGTCTTTATGTCCTTAACAACCCTCCAAAACCCCCTCACCCACAACAACAAAAAAGAATATCAGATAAGGCTTCATACATTTAGTCATTTCCTTTTTTAGAAGCAAAGTATCTTGAGTCCTTGGTTGCGTCAGTTAACCTTTTTAAATGTTTGTGCTGTCATATGCAATCATTACTTTGGCTGATAGGTTGGGTTTGTAGTGAAATTACTTAAATCTACATACATTTTCTTTCAGTTTTAGTACTTTATGTATCAGGAGCATAGATGTTCACGGTATTTTTTTCCTGTTCAATTCAAGTCTAAATGAATAAAACATTTTCTCATCTAATCCAAGACACCCTTGGGTCACCTCAGGAATCCAGACCTGTACTGTTTGTCCTTTGGTCTAAATTATCACATAAAATAAATAAATCTGATCACACACACACACACACATATATATATATATATATATATATATATATATATATATATATATATATATATATATATATATTATATATATATATATATATATATCTATATATATATTATATATATCTATATATAGAGAGAGAGAGAGAGAGAGAGAGAGAGAGAGAGAGAGAGAGAGAGAGAGAGAGAGATATAGATATATATAGATATATATATAGATATAGATATATATATTTACATTTTTCTTTTCTTTTTTTACATTTAATTCATGATCAAAAAACCCCACTGCTAAAGTTAACTAGATCTGGTTTGGAGGGTTTCTTTCCACTCTTATAATTAATATTGAGAAGCCATTTTGTGAATCCACATTTAAAACAAATTTACATTGAAAAAAATGTGTTTCCAATTTTAAACCGTAAACATTTTCAAATTTAAGGTATAAATTGTAACACTTACAAAGTGTAGTAAGTAAATAAATTGGTGTTAAACTTTTGAATGAACAGAACAGGTAGTGATTTTATTTTGGGTATTTTCAGCCTGAAGTGTCTGGAAGTGAGACAACTTTGGAGGCAAGATTTTGTTTTAAAATGATAAAATGACTGTCAGTTTGCTGCTTTGGATGCTTACAGGTGTGAGTTAACGCAATAATAAGAACGAAAACACCAATCAACTCAGAGAAGGAAAGTTGCTGTTTACGGGCCCGCATTGTAAGTTGATTTCCAAATTACCGAACTCAATCATTCTAGAGGAGGAAAAAAATTTCAGAAATCTCAGATTTAATAAATTACGGAGTTATCTAATGAATGATTAAAGAAATCAATTAATCAATCAACCAACCGATCATTCTTTATTTACAAAGTACCTCATGCAATTCAAGGGTGACACAGAGTGCTTACAGAAGATAGAAATGCGGATGTATGGGAATCAAACAAGTTGAGTTGACTACGAACTTCTATGTGTGTCAGGTTGTTTTAAAATGAGTGATGAAGCTTGAACTAAACTGGGTCACAAAACAGCACAGAAGAAAATCTACAACAGAATAAAATATAAATGAAAAAGGTGCTTTACACAACCCCTTAAGTCAGACATGTCAGACAAGTGCAGCCCGGGGGCCATTTGTGGCCCCTGCACTGATTTTGATACAGATTTGGCCCACCAGCACAGGTGGTTGGTGCAGATGGAAACTTTTTATTTTAAATATGGGGAAAATTATTTTATAATTATTTTATAAAATTATAACAGACAGCTTTAGATCATACAATTGAAATTGTTAGGTAAAACACAGAGTGTTACTCTTTTAATAACCACACCATTTTATATTCTCTTTAATTTCATAGTAAATTGGACTTCATTTATCTCATGGCCTTCGCTCAAATGCAGACTCTGGTGCATTAAAATCTGTTAAAGTTGGCTAAAATGGCAAGTGTTTTCTAAGAAATGTTGAGCCAAATTCTTATATTGTTAGACCAAAAAGAATTCAAATCATTTGTGAAATGGATGACCATCTTTTTTTAGACTGGATCTACAATGATTTACACATCACTTTCCTCCTGAAAATCTGACAAATTTGTTTAATCAAAGTGATCATATTTTTTAGAGCAGAAAATAAAATAAAATGTATTCATGTTTTGGCCCTCGAGTACTTTTAATTTGACAATTTCGGCCCACATGTCGAAAAGTTTGGACACCCCTGCCTCAAGCAAAGCCCCAGGCTTCATGAAAAGCCCTACCCTCAGACCAGAACCTTTTTCCAGTGAAAGTAAAGCCCATTTATGTAAAGTGACCCCCCCCCCCCTCCAATGGAAATGATAGGTGAGCCTTTGAGGTCTACTGGAAAAGGGCCTAAAGAGTTTCTGAGCTAACTAAGGACGAGCATGTTGAAATGGACAGAATTTAAGTAACAGATTATGTTGGTCTGAAAGCATAAAGAAACTTAGTGATGTCAATAATAACTCAGCTCACAGGGTAAATATTAAAGTTTTGGGGCAATATTAATAAGACACAATTGCTAGCTCTGTTGCCTTGCAGCAGGAAGGTCCTGGGTTCAAATCCCAGCCTGGGATCTTCCTGCATAGAGTTTACATGTTCTCACTGTGCAACTTTCTACTTTGACTTTATTAATATTTTATAACTAACAAATCTGTTAGGTTTAAAAGAGGGGTTTTATGCAACAGGTTTGTGATTTTTTTTTGCAGCAACTTTGATCTATGAGGTTGACTTGCATAGAAAATCTGTACATTGACCCTTTAAATACCATTTAAAATGTTTTAAGGATTTAAAAGCATTACAAATCATTTGGACGAAGGACTGAAAGGACAAAAATGTTTGTTGTTTTTGTCTGTGACAATGTGATAACAGGGTTTTTGCTGCGGCAGACTGACCTTGGTTCCGTGATTTGTCTTTGCAGCGGCGTATAATGACAACGATGCAAACAATTGCACCAATGATTACGACTGCCAGAACCACAGGAATCAGGATGGTAAAGACTTCTGCTTGATCTGCTGGAGACTCTTCACTTGTGAGATTATTGTCGCCGCCTCCGTCTTTTGAATCTCTTTCACCTGGTGGAGCTGTTGGATTTTACAGATAAGTACATCATATAGACAAGTGAAGCATCCGCATGAACATGTCAGAGAAAAGATCGTAGAACCAGACTTGATCTAGAAATTCAAGGCGTTTTTGCAATCTGTCTTCGATGTTAGTTAAATACATGAAGCAAGCTAATAGCATAGACATCAAGCAATGATACAAGACAACTAGCTAAACTCACAGAGTTCGGGTGAACCAGAACCTGAACCTTCTTCATCTGGAACCAAACAGATCAAAAACAGATCAAAAGAGGAGCTGCAGACAATCATGAACTAAAAAGGAGAAGTAACTGTGGATTTACCTGTTCCTGGAGGGTTAGGATTTGCTGGAGGAACCAAGGAGATCGACAGAAATTCAGCTTCAACTCTTTCTGTCACAAAGCAAAAAAGAAATAAACTTTAAAACACAAACATTTTTATTATTTACAGTTGATCTCTCATTTTCCTCAAATGCAAATAGTTTCTTCCCTCAGAATTACAACTTCTGTGAATTTTGTTTCTTGATCCCTCGTTCATTCCTGTTATGTGTGCCACAGTATCCCCTTTTGCGTCATTATAATTACATTTAATAGTAAATTAACAGGTCTAATAAGTTTAAGTAGTTAAGAAAGCTCAAATAAATCAGGAAGTCGTATTCAGGGGTGAATAAATGATCACTGACAGACTGTAAAGAAACATTACAGTTTTGGGAAGTCTTGAAATCTTTTCCTTTTAGTTTCTGACAAGTGTAAAGGATGTTTATGGTTATTTTCATTATCTTTTCATTAAACCTAAAAGGACGGTTTTCATGATAATTTTTTAATTACCATTATAATCCTGTCTTAGTAGGGTGATGTGAGCATTTTGTTTTCTCCAAGTCCAATGAAGAGACTTTAGTTGACAACGAAATAAAGACACACATTTATTTAGTCTGGCTTTTGGTTAAGTCTATCATAAAATCTTTTTTATAAAAATATATTAATTTTCATCTTCTAGGGTTTTCTCTTCTGTTTTCTGACCACCTGTTGATTTCTTCCGATTCTGCAAAGAAACACCTCACATTATTTCCCCATGCTTAGTACATTAATACAAAAAAAAAGAAAAGAAAATGACAACAGTTTTATCAAACACTAATTTCGTCAAAGCACTCATCAACAAAATAGCTACAGCTTTTTCAACATAACAATTAATTTTTCAAAAATATTAAATCCACATAACGTCTAGAGTGGTGCAGCATAAAAAGTATACATTTTACAGAAAAATAGATATATAGTATGTAAATAGTTGTATAAATGTTGAGGGGTCCAAAATATACAAATATTTACTTCTGGTTAGGATGCCAATGTTGACACGTATCTATCTATCTATCTATCTATCTATCTATCTATCTATCTATCTATCTATCTATCTATCTATCTATCTATCTATCTATCTATCTATCTATCTATCTATCTATCTATCTATCGCTGTAGCTACTGGGGATCCACAAAACAAACAAGCAAAACAAAGACTGGTTTTTAGTTGAAGTCTATCAAAAATCTATTTGGTAAAAATTCCCATCATCTTCTGTGTCCTTACCTGCTGAGTTACCATTACCATCTTCCGTGTCTGTCCTATCTGTTGTCTGAGAATCTGTGCCGTCATCTTCTGAATGTGCTGCAATGGAACACCTCACATTACGTTCAGCACACATATTTATACATAAAGACAGTAAGTCTGAAAAACAAACCATATTTTTACTACACACTAATTTCATCAAAACACATGAAATCTGATTTAAAATGTAATCGATCTGTCAAGAAGTAGCATGTTTTCATATCATACATTGAATCAATGAAAGCACAATTATAAAATCATTGGCATTGTAGAAACTGCATTTGGGGATTTTTAGGTTTTGTACTTTAGGCAAAGCAAGTTTATTTGTAAAGCACATTTCAATAACAACACAATTCAAAGGGCTGTACATGAACAGGACACAAGAAAAGAAAACATACAGACGATAACACATTGCAGTGGAATGGTAACAGAAGGCCAAGATAAGCTGGTCTTCAAACTAATCTAATGAAGTAACTAACTACTAGCTAACTACTAACTACAACAGTTTGAACTGAACATTTACATTCAGACGCAACAAAAAGGTTTTTAACCTTGATTTAAAGGAACTCTGGGTTTCAGCACTTTTACAGTCTTCTGGAATTTTGTTCCAGATCAGTGGAGCATAGGAACTAAATGCTGCTTCTCCATGTCTGGTTCTGGTTCTGGTTCTGCAGAGAAGGCTGGAGCCAGAAGACCTTAGTGGTCTGGAGGGTTGATGCACTGATAACAAGTCTGTGATGTATTTAGGTGCTAAGCCATGCAGGGATTTATAGACTAACAGAAGTTTTTTTTAAAGTCTATTCTCTGACATCCAGGGAGCCAGTGTAAGGACTTTAGAACTGGGGTGATGTGCTCTACTTTCTTAGTATTAGTGAGGACACGGGCAGCAGCCTTCTGGATCAGCTGCAGCTGTCTGAACCACTTTTTAGGCAGATCTGTGAAAACACCGTTGTAGTAATCACTTCTACTAAAGATAAACGTATGGATTAGTTTTTCCAGAACCTGCTGAGACATCAGTCCTTTAATCCTAGAAATGTTCCTCAGGTGATAGAAAGCCGACCTTGTAATTGTCTTTAGATGCTTTTGGAGGTTTAGGTCTGAGTCCATCACTACACCCAGGTTTCGGGCCTGATTGGTGGTTTTTAGCTGAAGCGACTGAAGCTGTGAGCTAACTTTTGATCTCTCCTCTATTGGTCCAAATATTATTACTTCTGTTTTGTTTTTATTCAATTGAAGAAAATTTTGGCACATCCATGCATCGATTTCTTCTAGGCATTTACTCAGTGCTTGAACTGGTTCATAGTCACCTGGTGACATGGTGATATGATCTGAGCTAGAGGGAGCATGTAGATATTAAATAGGAGGGGACCCAGGATGGACCCTTGGGTAAACCCACATGTAATTTTTGTCGTCTGGGATGTAAAGTTACCTACTAACACAAAAAAGTCCCTGTCCTTTAAGTAGGATTTAAACCAGTGGAGAGCTGTACCAGAAAGGCCTACCCAGATTTCCAGGCATTCTAACAGAATAGAGTGATTGACAGTATAAAATGCTGCACTAAGGTCCAATAGTACCAGCACTGTGGTTCTTCCACAGTTAATATTTATATGGATATCATTAAACACGTTGACAAGGGTGTTCTCTCTACTGTGGTGAGCAAGGAAACCTGACTGGAAAATGTCAAAGCCGCTGGTCATTCTAAAGAAGGTGTTCAATTATTGAAATACAGCTTTTTCAATAATCTTACTGATAAAAGGGAGGCTTGAGATGGGCCTGTAGTTCTGCAGAAGTAGCTTGTCCAGATCTTCTTTTTCATCTGCGGTTTGATAATTTCTGTTTTTAGGGGCTGGGGAAAAACACCTGACACAAGGGACGTGTTTATTATCTGAGTCATATCAGACGTTATGACAGGCACATTCTTTAAGAAGCTGTGGGTAGAATATTGAGACAGCAGGAGGAGGAACTTTGTTGGTAACCTTTAATGTTGGCATCTAATTTTAGATTTTAAGTCACCGACAAAAAAATCTTTTTTCCCTTATTGTGTACAGTAGAAAAGAGGAAATAACAGACAGGCTGCTGCCAACATAGTCATGAAATACAAACACACAAAAAGCAGCAAAGGAAAAGGACAGGGAAAAATATAAACCCAACTAAAAAAAAATGTTTTCTGTGATCTCCAGGGTTAGGCCAAATGTTTCCATCAACATCACATCCAATGTCACCGAAAGTTAAATATTGTGGCTACAAACATTTGGTGTTGGTTTGATTCATTTGGCTGTAATGTCCCTCCAGCTGACATTCATAACATAAATGACAAATGTGTTTAGACAGGTTAAACATATTTGTTTATCCTGTCTGTTTTCTTTATTTGATAATTTTTAATTTGTGTATCTGAAGTGGTTCAATATGTCCTGTTTTTACCCTCCACTAAGCACTTTGTGTTGCACATGGCAGTATGAAAAGTACTCTATAAATAATGTTTGATTAATTGAAGACAGGACATCTGGACAACGTAGCCAAAGATAATAGACCTTCCAACACAACACACCAACAATACCTCTAATTTGTCGTCTCACTTGACCAAATCCTCTTCATGGGACGGCGGTGCTGGTCCTTGGTCACACTCTTCTTCCCACTCTACCTGCTCCTATCCCCAGTCCTCTCTCTCTACTTATTCTCTATTGTTCCTTTCGCATGGGGACAAGCTTTAAATGTAAACCAATACTGAACAATATCACATTTATCGCCTTCGCTAACAGACAACGCACGTCTCCAACCAACTCTTCCTCTCACTCGTCTAGAAGTTTTTTTTCTTATCCTTTGTTTTGATTCATCCATCAGTCTCAAACGTCCCACTTTTATGTGTGTTTATGTAATAAACAGAATGTCAACGGCAGTTTTTTTTTTTTGCCAGATTTGAATCTGACATACATTAAGGCATTCGTTATTCAATGCTTTATGGTTTTGATTACCTAACTTTTTTAAACTGTCATAAAAGCAACAAACATCATTCTTATTTTAGGTTTTTTGGGGGTAGAAGTATGTTATGATAATTTAAGCGTTTCAGAAATGTGTTCACTGGCTGCAATATTGTGCAAAAACGATGTGAAAGTGTGACTACAGATTGGACAATGCAGGTTAGTGATAAAAAAAACCCGTAATGAACTAGCTTTGAAAAAGTCACCATAGAATATGAGTCACACAGGAACTCTGGACTTCCTACTGAACAAAGAGATGCAAATAAAAATCAAGTGTTGCCAGATTCACCGATTAGACAGAACAGAGACGGTAGAGACGTCCAGAAATGTGTTCCCAAACAGAAGCTATTCCGAAAGATCTCCCCTTTTCAATTTTTTTTTTAATATAATCTGATCAATTATCTGAGAGTCGTGAAATGTGGTAAAAAAGGGGTCAGGCTGACCTAATTATAGAGCCATGAATCTGAAACGCCAGATTTCAAAGAAAAACTTTCCTGGTGTGAAGAAGATTAACTGAAGGAACATCCAGTGTTTTTTCATGGATGTCTGCTCAAGTCTGAGGCAACGTACTTCCCAAATATATTTTTTAAAAAAGCCAGAGGAGGATCAGAAAGAAAAGAGAAAGCAGGGAGTAGAGATGGAAAATAACAGAGTTGTTTTCTGTTCATTTAGAGAGAAGAGAAGCAGTAATTTCTCATCCTACCTGTCCCAGTCAGACTGCTGAGCAGCAGCAGCAGAAACAGCACAGGGGTCTCCAGCCGGGGGCCTCTCATGTTATCAAGCGCAGGCATACAGTGCCATTCTGAGCACGCTTCCTCCTGCTCTGTAACAGCATCACACTTCCTGATCTGACTTAACACTTTTTCTTTTGGTTTTTTTAAACGAAGCTACAAAAACACACCCACAGACACTATCAGATATAGCTCTCGGACGCGATGCAACCGGACGCGTCCTCAGCTGCAAAGCAATCACATTCCTATTAGTCTGGTAGGCAATGGCGTTGGGTGCGGTGTGTAAGTTCTCCTAAACAATTTTGGACTCGTCGTTTTCACT
The DNA here is from genome assembly GCF_011125445.2 of Fundulus heteroclitus. Taxonomy (NCBI): domain Eukaryota; kingdom Metazoa; phylum Chordata; class Actinopteri; order Cyprinodontiformes; family Fundulidae; genus Fundulus; species Fundulus heteroclitus. Next base: position 36,090,915 of record NC_046365.1, read on the forward strand.
GGTCCCCTGCCTGATCTGACCAGTGATGATATATATATATATATATATATATATATATATATATATATATATATATATATATATATATATATATATAGATAGATATATAGATAGATAGATAGATAGATAGATTAGTAGATCTTTATCAGATAATGCTGTATCAAACTTTAAAGAGTCTGTCCCCCTTTTAATTCCCTCAGTTTTACAGAAATGTCCAACAGATGGCAGCAACGTTGTTTCTTCCCATTCATGAATTGATGCCTTTGTTGGTGGTGTCACTTCCTCGTTGCATTTTGCATTAGACAATGTAGCTCCCTTGAAAAAGGTGATTATTCACAGAAAGCTGGCTCCCTGGTTTAGTTTAGAGCTGCGTTCATTGAAGCACGTTAGGAAATTGGAGACAAAATGCCACTCTATCATATCATTCCATAGATGTGGAGCACACTATGCAGCGTCTGGTGTAAATTTATGATTTTAAAAACACGCCTGTAAACCGCGGCGTTTACATTACGGGCCCAGATTATTTCCTCCTTGAGATTAAAGTGAAACTACTTAACGGGATATTTTTATTTAATTTTAATATCTGACTAGAGCGCTGGAGTTTATTTGGAAATTAACAATTAGCTCGTTTTTGATATTGATGCTGGCAATATTGTCTAATTAAAGAGAACAAGCCTGACAGTAATCATGTTAAAAGGCTCCTATTCTTTATTCAAGGCTAGTTTAAAATCTTTTTAAACATTAAGCAACGTCAAAAGCTTGATGGTGGAAAGATTGTTTTAAAAAACAATTACAGTAAAAAAATCTACTTGATGGAAATATCAAAAATGAACTAATTAGGTTAAATATAAAATATTTTATGGAGGATAAAGCTAATAAAGGAGAGTGACAACAAGAGGCGTTCAAAGGTGTATACACAAGAAAAGGTGAGTCAAAATATTTTTGCAAGCAACTGAAGTGAGAGATCATACTATAAATAATTGCGATTAGTTGACTAATCGAAAAAATAATCGATATATTAGTTGACAATAAAAAATAATAGTTAGTTGCAACCCTTACCAGCAAACATGGACTATAAGTAATTTTGTAAAAATTCCAATATTTAGACTGTAAATGAAGATGCAAGTGATACTGAGAAGCGTCTTAAAACTAAAGATTCAGATTTTCACGATCAAGACTTTTAGCCAGCTAAAAACAATCCCCACAAACGACTCCGACCACCTGACACCTTGCATGAAACAGGTTTCAAACTTTTGCAAACGGGTTTGGGCTTTAATCAAGAAGTGAAACCTCTATCTGTGGAAGGAGAAGTTGGGAGGATAGTTTCTGTTATATTTTCTACTATTGCGGTAAAACCACCAAGCCATCACTCACCCATCAGACGTTACATAATTAGCGAATAGAGTACATCCTTGAGTAGTTTACTCAATAAAAATAAAGATGTTGGAGACCAAACAGCATCATGTAGATCAAGAACGCAGCAGACAGCTCAAGGAGAAAGTTGTTGAGATGTTTAAAGCAGGATTAGTTTATAAAAAATATCCCTAGCTTTAAAGAGCCATGGCAGCTCTGGAGGCGGCAGAATCTAACAAGACCGCCGTTGGCCGTTCACTCCACAATTCAGACCATCATTGCAAGAGTGGCAAGAAGAAAGCCATAAGTTTTGTTTGGTGTTTGCTATAAGAAATGCAGAGGGCGCTCTGGTGAGATGAGCCCCACGTTCAGCTTTGTGGCCAACATGTAAAAGACTATTTTGCTGAAGCCTGAACATACCATCCCCACCAAAAACATGTAAAGCTACAAAATAATCCCTGCATAAGACCTGTTAGGAAAAAATAACTTCAGACTGAGGCAGAGTTTCACCTTCCAGCAGGACCCTAAACACAGCAAAGGACACAATCAACCTAACTATCCACCTGTGACAAGACGTAGAGACTTATGTTTAGATAATCTCTCTGGTTGAGGTTGAGCTATTTTGCTAATAAGATGAAATTGTAGTCTCTCGCTGGAAGAGACATACCCCCAAATGACCCACAGCCATAACTGATGCAACAGGAAGTTCTACAAGTGTTGATAAGAGAAGACTGAACACAAATGCACGCCACACTTCAGCATAAGAAATGGCAAACAATGAATCCTCTTCTCCACATATATGCAATTATATGTGGGCCTATTACATAAGAAGACATTAAAAAATGTAAGTATGTGGGTGTAACATGGTAAATGTATTTTTTTTTTTTTTTACATGCTGATTTACTCCTCAAAGGAGCTGGTTTGACTGTAAAATGAAAACATGCATGAGAACTGCAAAACTGAGCTGAAGCACGCTGAGGCCTTCAAACAATCCAGGACAATCAGGTCTGCAGACACCAAAGATGTGTAGTCCATGTAGATATTTAATCTTTAGTCCAGTCTTAATCTAAATATGTTACCCTTGAAATGTATTAGGGCAGCTTTTGTTATTGTTCAGTTTGTGGTTCTTACTCTGCAGGTCAGTAATTTAAATGTTAAAGGTATACTATGCAACCGGGGTGGATTTTCCAGCGAGGCTCCCCCAAGAGGGCGAAAGTAAAAGTGCACTGTTGTAAAGATGCTCAGCTGTTCTGGTTCCTCCGTCAAGCCAGGCGCGGTTGTTTTGAGCTTAGCAGACAGGCGAACGCAACGAAAAGTGGAAAAAACGGCAGTACAAACAATGAATAACACAGTGAAGGTATGAACATCAAGCTTCTTGCAGCGCTATCTTGGCGAGGCGGCCGCCGCCGCCTCGCCAAGCCGCGACCGCCGCTGCCTCGCCAGTTTTATTATTATTATTATTATTTTATTTTTTTATGTTGGCGAGACGCTACCGCCACCGCCTCGCCAAGCCGCAGCCGCCGCGGTAGCGTCTCGCCAACATAAAAAAAGATTATTATAATAATAACAATAATAATAATAAAACTCAATATGCTTGCATGTTTATTTGACCGGCTGAGCGGAGCGGCGCGCATATCGAGTTAGTTTTATTTTTTTATTATTATTTTTTTGGAATGTCGGCGAGGCGGTAGCATGAGGGAAACCCTACAATGTTACTTACAATCGCATCAGCAGAAACGCGAGGTCTGCGTCAGCCTTGCAGCCTTCTATGTTCACCCGTGTACGACTCCTCTCTCTGTCCAGAGCCCTTTTCCTCTTTCTTGCCTGCTCCGACGTGGGCTTTCGCTGTTTTCTCGCTGGTTCCGCCATGATAACTGCACAAATATCGCCACTGCGCTACCAACGAGCACACCTTTCACTGCGGGCGTGTAGCAGTTCTCGCCGTAAAGCAAGACCGACTCTCGTGATGCACACGAGACTACTGAGCCTGTGAGTGCGGGCCGACTGCTCCTGCAATTGCAAGTGCGGTATTTCCCCCACAGACCACCAGGGCGGCCGAGAAAACCTTAGTTCAACCTGAAATGACTCATTTAATCATCCAAAACGGTATGGAACATATTAATTAACTGAAAAATGTTGCATAGTATGCCTTTAATCATCCAAAACGGTATGGAACATATTAATTAACTGAAAAATGTTGCATAGTATGCCTTTAATTCATTAGAGATTTTACAGTTGCCATGTGTTCATGTTTTACATTAGATTACAGATTTATTTATCTCAACCTTAAAATGGGACAGTTGTTTATTCTTGTCCAGTTTTCTACAGGTGTGATTTCCAGTGTCACAGTTCAGCCACAGAACGTACTTTAAAATGTCTTAAACCCACAAACGTCTGTAAGTCCTTTCATAGCTCTGATTGGAAACGCAGCGGGTTACAAACAAAACCTTTTTTTTGTTTTCTGTGCAATAAACAATGAATGTAGAACCTGTAAAAAGCTGCTGTGAAGTTATTGAGTCATGAGATGTAAAAGGTTGATGTGGTTAAATCTCAGAGTCTAGCACCATCTTCTGGACGTTTGTGGTACAGCAGCACCCAGCGCACATTTGGCCAGTCTGGTGGAGCAGCTCCACAGAAGAAGCTCTGATGCAGACAGAGGTGAGCCTTAGTGGGACTCTGACATCTCCACTGTGTCATCGAGCTCCTCGTCCAAATCATCTTCATCTTCATCATCATCATCATTGTTCCCACCATCGTGCTCCGCCTCGTCTTTTTCCTCCGTCTCAGTCTTTGTGTCCAAAGCTTTACTTGATATTTTCCGCATTTTTATATTAGGAAGTTTCTTCAGATCTCCAGTCCAATCTCTGTCCCAAAAACAGAAAACAAACCATTAAGCACCTTTAATCATTGGGGGGACAAATTTATATATATGAAAAAAACATTAAATGTATTTTTTACATTTTGTATTTATAAACTGCCTCAAATATGTGCATACACCCCAAATAACACCCACTTGCTCCTCAAACACACACTTTTTGTAGCAATCAGCTACTTCAAGTTTCTGATCTTAAATTTGACTAGAGTACTCAGCAGTCTTGGCTTTTATCCATAGTCCACAAATTTCCAACAGGTTTAAGGTTGAGGTCTTCCTAGAGGCTTAATCTTAGCCTGGATTATCCGCTCTAAAGCTTGTTTTGTTGGTTTGGGATCATTGTCCAGTTGGGAAAACACATCTGGGTCCAAGTTTAAAATAAGTGAATTTGAGTTGAAGTTCAAGGATCTGAAGGTTCACCTGAGCTGCTGCTGAGGCTCTGTTCACCTGCAACTCAGACCTCATACACTCTGGCTCGTCAAACCAAATGCTCTTTTCTCAAAAACAGATGAACTGCTTAAACCCAGTGATGACATCTCCAACTCTTTCACAGTTAACAGGTCATTTTTAAAAACAAAAATGTTTTTATTCCCTTTGTTTTTGTACTTAAGCGTTCTGATTTTAACACAATGTCTGATTCCTGTTAAGTTTTTTGAAAAGCACTAACGTAAAATAAAATGTATTATTATATTTTCACCCACTGTCCAATGCGGCAGCTACAGTGACAGCCCCACACTGTGATGCAACCACGTTCTAGCTTCTTTTTGTTCATTTACCATTTTTTGTGGCCATAACTTTAATAGACGGAGATGTAATCACTCTCTGAAGTGTGCAGCTCAAACACTGACCTGAATGTTTTCAGATGTTTCGTGTTGATGACGTCTGGGATCTCTGAAAAACAAAAACAGAGAACGATGGAATCTGTCTGAAGAAAAACAAGCGTGCACAGCGGCGCGAGTTTGGTGATGACTAACCTAACCCGACGCCCTCGAACTGCGCCCGCTCTCGCTCTATGGTCTGTTTGATGGCTGCTTCCCGGGCGCCGTGGAGGCGACCCTGTCGGCCCTTGATCCCGTTCACCAACTCGATTTGTTCAAGTTCTGAATCGAATCTGTGGAGGTACCTGAAGATAAACGAGAAACATAAAAACAGCTAGATTGACATTCTTTATACAAGCCAAAACTTACTTAAAATAAACTAAATAGTGCTGCTAACTCTGTGCTGCTGGTTCTGCAGGATTAAGGTTTGAACTAAACTTAAACTAAACAGCAGCTGGCTGTTTTGTGCTAAACGATGGAGAAAATAATAGAAACATTTTAAGCCTGAACATGTTTAAAACATGCAAGGTCCTCTAAGGTCTAGTACCCCTGATTTCTGATCTTTATATTCCAGTCGTTTTGTATTTTTAAAATATTATTCTTCATCTCTTTTTGGTTAATTAAGTCTAATTTGGTCATTGTGTGTTTATAAATAAATAAAAAATACTTTAGGATTGATTTGCAGTCATGTTTTGACCAAGAACCTCCTTGTGGTGCGGAACTATACGGGATCTCCTGTAATCCTGTATAATAAACCCTTGTTTTGACAATAAATTGTTGGGCAAAAATGTTTGAAACCTTCCCAAATTTAAATATATATATTGCTTTCAATCTAATTTATTTATAAAGAAAATTCAAAAACAACAAATGGTTGAAGCAAAGTGCTGTATGTCAAAAGAAAAAAAAAGTTAAAGAAAAGCAGACAATCTCAGGCACAACAACTCACACTGTGTTGAACAAAAATTCCAAGTCTTCAAAAATAACTTAAAGGTAGATGGTAAAGGAGCCTGCCTAACATGTAGAGGCAGCCTGAACCATAACTTAGCGCCTGCAACCGCAGGAGCCCGATCACCTTTAAGCTTCAGCCTCACCTTTGGAACAACCAGAAGCAGCCGACTTTAGGATCCTTGGTGGAGAGTACAAGGTGAAGGTGAAGAAAGTTTAAAAGATAATGTGGAGCAAGGCCGTTATGGCGTTTAAAAACAAAATAGTTGTTTGAGCCAGCAAAGAGCAGCCAGCAAAGAGCAGCCAACACAGGAGCGATGTGTTCTCTTCTGTGTGATCAAGTTAAAAGACGAGCGGCTTCATTCTGAACAGGCTGAAGGTGAGGGAGGGCTGCCTGTCTGACCATGAAAAACCAAGTTAAAGCAATCAACACATGAATGTTCTTCTCAAAATTCAGCCTGGACAAAATTGTCTTGATTTTGGTCATTTGTTGAAGAAAGAAAATGCCTGTTTTTACTACAGAGCTAAGTGGTACATCAAATCTAAGTTCCCCCCCAGACTGGTCGCAGAGGAAGTCAAAGAGTTTCAAGTGCCTGAGTGTCACAAGGGCAGAATAATATGACCCTTTTATCATTGAAAAATATAAACTTTGATTTCATTTAGTCGTTTCAACAAAGGATATATAGAGTATCCTGTTCTTTCAAGGGGATGCAGACCTGCCAATTAATCAGCATAACAAAGAAAACATATTCAAAATGTCTTCAGAATAACACCCAAGGCAGGAGACACAGAGAGAAAAGGATGGGTCCTAGTATAGATCCCTGAGGCCCCCCACAACCAAAATACACTGTAGATGACACCAACTCATAAACAAAATCATTTTGACAGGAACAAAAAGTTCTGTCAGTCAAATAAGACCCTAATCCCTTCAGCGCTGCACCTTTAACACCAAAACAGAGCTTCATGTTACTCTTTTAAAATGGTCTTGGTTAACCATTCTGAAGCTCATTGTAAATTTTTAATTTTTCTTCTTTAGTCTTAACGAGAACACATTGTGCAGCGAGTAGTTCAAAAAAAGAGAGAGACATAATGTAAGAGTCAGACTGGTGCATGTTAGGTAGATTTAATACACTGAGCAGACAGTTTGGGGAATAATTGTCTTGGTGAAAGGTTCCTGGTGAAGAAAAAAGCTAAATTCAAATTTTAAATGGACAAGTCTCTGGTACCAGAGTGAAAAGCAGCAACTTTGAAGTCTGGGGAGGTTGCATTTATCCATTTCTAAAAAAGATTTCCAAGAATGTTTGGCTGCTTGAAAGCAAAAATGCAACCAAATTAGGGATGACCAAAACCTTTTACTGTCCTGTTTGTATGTATAATTCCAAACCTTACAGTAACAACTGGTAAGAGCAATCAGAACCGGTCCGGTACCTTTCAACAATCTCACAGGCGTCTTTCTTGGTGTAAGTCGTCTTGTTTGGATCCAGCTGACTCTGAAACCACAGCAGCTTCTCACCTGTGATTTAATGCCCAGAAAAATTAGTTTACAAGCCTCTAACTTCAGCCTATTACTACTACTACTACTACTACTAATAATAATAATAATAATAATAATAATAATAATAATAATAATAAATAGTTAGAAAACTGAACCTGTGTTGCTCAGACGAGTTGCTTTTTCACTTTTCATCCTGCAGCAAAAAAACATGATCCAGTTAAACTAAAAAAACAACAACAACAACATTTAGAAGCATTTGTAATAGCTGATGTTTTAGTATCCAGTGAACTAACTTCTCTTTCCTCTTGAGTCGGATCTCCTCCCGGTTCAGATAAGCAGCTTTCCTGCTGAACGGATGGACAACTTTTTCCGGAGCTTTGCCTTTCTGAGTCTTCGGCTGAGGAGCGCAAACAAAAAAAACAACAACAACCAAACCATCAGTTCACAAACAAACTAAGAACAGCTTCCAGAAACACAGAACGGATTCATAGAGCCTTACCATCCTGTCTATCTACAAAACCACGCGTTGAGCTTGTGTTGACAACTAAACCGGAAACGGAAGTGGTCCGTCGTTGAAATCAGCCCGGGAAGAAAATTGATCCGCTGTAAAATGAGACCCACCACGACTAGAAGCACTGCGAAAAACTCACCAGAGTAGAACTCACACCAAAAAAGAAAAACATTGTTACAGAAACTCTAACTCTTTATGTCAAAGACTTTGTGAAACAACATTTGTTTTCAATTCACAAGATGCATAAACTCAGACAAAGTACACTGACTTTAAAACAGACCAACAGTTGTGGACAAACGCATTTTTTTCCCTTTCCTTTAGTCTTTTAGTAGAAAATCAGTAAGAAGACAGTGTACATGGCCGTGAAAATACCAGTCATAGAAATACATTTTTAATTAATTTGTATTCAGATAGCACCAATTCACAACACGTCATCCCACCCCCCCAATAAAACAAGGTAAGACCACGCATTTTCATCAACAACACGTCTGATCTGATGCAATCTAAAGCAATACACTGAGAAAAAACCGCCAGGCGTCTCAGATCCATCTCTGGCAGTTTTTAGCTGACGTGTCCCAACAGCTGCTATCCGCAGAATCTACGGTGAGACATAGACACTGCAGATAGTAATCTTACACCTCTTCCTTTTCAGCTTCCTGGACTATTCTCAGGCTCTACTCTTCCCACACCGAACATCAGTTCCAAAACTCCCACTTTTGTGTGTGTCAGTGTAATTAAAATAGTTTTTTAACTTTATGTGTTGTGTCAACTGGAATCAGCTGGGGGTTTTCCTGAACATAGAAAGTACCCCTGGACCAGTGCTACAGTGTTTTTGGTCTGTTTGCTCTGCCCTTTCAGGCCCCCAGTTGGCTGCCATACTGAGAAAAATACAAAGACTGCAAGTAGTAAAATGTTTATAAAACTTACTGGAACACCTAAAGAAGCCAAGGTACTGGTCATCGAAAACGAGAAAGAGCTGGAAAAGTACAAGTGATCCATGACTCATCAATCTAAGGTACTTTGACAGAACATTTGTCTATTTTAATAATTAGAATAATTAATAATCAGAACAGACACTATTAGAACTAGTGCTGAATACAACTCTGTGTTGACTGGGGTGGTGCCAGTTATTGTGGAAGGAGGTATGAAACCTCTCTGCTTCATTGCAGATGTATTTTAGGATGATGGTCGTGCAGGTCCAGAAAACAAATGTAACTATGAAGCAGCCAGACAGCTGCAGTGAGCTCCAGACAAGGGATGGCCGTCTGCTTGACAGGAACAATTTTGGCCTTTCCCAGGAGGCATGTGAGGTACACATGATGCTCATTTCGTAATCTTAAATATGACACAGTACCATATCCCACTTGGCTGGCATCCAAGAAGTGGTGAAGCTGTGCCATAGCAGGAGAAAAGTCTCAAAGCTTAATGTAACGATCCACTTCAAACTCTAATATCCTCTGGAGGTCATCCACCTAGCCAGCCAGTCCATGATGGTTAGCCCAGGTTTGTAGCAGTAGTTTGAGAATGATGATGATGAAGGGAGTGAGAACTCCCAACGGATCATACAGTTCAATTCAATCTTATTCATATAGCGCCAATTCATGATACATGTCATCTCAAGCCACTTTCCAAAGTCAAATTCAATCCTATTATACAGATTGGTCATCTGCATTGTCTATGACTTTCTCAATGTCATACAGTAAGCTCACTATTAACCATTTGTCTCGTATGGGACCAATCTTGAAGCAATGTTTTGAATTTAAATGCATCATGTTGAGTGCACCACTGTAGTCAAAGTGCCTGCTCCACTGGAAGCCCATTTCCGTGCCAAATCCATTCCCAATATTTCCTTTGGTTTGTTGTCTGGGACTGTTTGCAGGACTGCATGGCTATTACTGAGCCACTTGGAAAGCTTGAAACCTCCTTAATTGCAGAGAGCTGCCAAATCCTGATTATTGCTTCCTCTTCTGTGGGTAGGAGTTTTAAGCACCCACACAGAAATTATGCTTGATCTTACTGACCACTTCAGCTGGAAACTGCTGGACGTTGTTTTCTTGATGTTTTTCTTAAAACATAACTTGCACAGTTTAGAGACGACACAGCTCCAAATAGACGTACTTGTAATGCAATATTGTGTCACCATTAGGCCAAAAGAGGAAGTGAAGGAAGTTGGCGGTTTAATAGAACAGAAAAAAATACAATAGAATAAAAATACCTTTACTGTCCCACAATGCGAAAATTCGGGTGTATCGGTGGCAAAAAGAAGTAGAGACAAGACACCAGACTTACACACAAGATTCAATAACATGAAAAAGCTAAATTTAAAGTAAAGCTGTATAGCAGAAAAGAAAGACTTATCAGAAGGGGAAAATACTGTGCAGTTATTAATAGATAATAAAGCATATTTAGATAAATATGAAATGTTCAAGTTAAAAAAAAAGAAAAACCAGCCGTCAATTTACAGATCAATGTAAAAAATAAAACTTTGTAGTATGCATGGATGTACAAACAAACACTCCCTGAGAAACTAAAACGTGTTGAAATAAAAAAAAATATGCGAATAATACTAGATGCAAGGTACAAATTCATAGCTTACTGTAGGGGTGTCCCAATACCATTTTTTCCAGACCGAGTACAAGTACATGTACTTCAGTTTAGATTCTTGCCGATTCCAAGTACCAATACTGAGTATTTAATAAATTGGTAATTATAGATCACAAATAACAATATCATTGACCATTGAAAACGATTGACCGTCAGGGGCGATGAATTCAGTTACAGATTGAGTTGTCTTCTCTCCTTTTTCTTATGGCGGGTCAGCAAACAACCTCTGGGTGTATAGCACCACTACCTGGTACAGAGTGGTGTCTGGAATTTGAATTGCAGCGTAGCCCAGCCCAGGAGGACAATTGGTATCTGTTCAGAGTATTGGGTTGCTTTTACAGGTACCTACGAGTATGAGTACTTGACACTGCTATCGGAACTGATGGCAGTATCGGTATCGGGACACCACTAGTTTACTGCAGGGACATGTAACTTTAAGTTGTTTTCGTTGAAAGTGACAAGATCAGTGAGAAACACTCGCTGACCCCGTTTTTCCTGCAAGTCTCTCTCATTTTGTAAGGCAGCTTTAGATGATGCTCTGCATATTTGATGACAAATCCCGCTTCTTCATTTGTGTGATCAGATTTGAACATCCCTTTAGAAACATCCTGATAATGTCGAACGTGGCAAGAAGAGAAGTCACAGAGTCGGCTTAGTCCTTTGACTCCATCAAAACATTTAAATACTCTATTATTTGTTTCATCTTGATACATTTTCACATAAAATAATCAAGCCTTTGTAAATTTAATGATAAATACTAATTAAGAAATAAACCATTTAGAAAAAAAATTAACTAATAAACTAAATTCAAACACCTAACAAAATGTACAAATAACTTCTATACTCAGTTTAAAAAAAAGATTTAAAGTTGTTTCTCTAAAACTGTATTTAGTTGAGGAGGGTTTGACTTATTGATAGCTCAGGTGTTTGTATCTGTTGTACGGCATGTTTGTGTGCATTGTTTTGTTTTGTTCTGTTTGGTATGCATTTGAGCGCACGGATGTGTAAAAAATATAATTTTATAGAAAATGCTGACTGCTCAAACACGATTACGATGCCCTATGGCTACAGACTGCTACTCTGCTGTGAATAGTTTGGCATTTCAGTCGATTATACAAGCTGTTAATTAATTAGATTTTTAATCTATTGTTTTACAATCCTGTTTTAAATTAACTGGACTGATCTCTGGCTGATTGGTTTTCTTTGGTGTTTGTATTTTGACTATTTCTTTGTCTCCTAGGTTGCGCTTTCTTTACTTATTTCCTTATGCTTATTATTAGGTTTTGGATTTTTTCTGTTTTCTTTTTGTTTGTTTTTGTTTATATTTTCTAGTTTCTCCCATTTTAGTTCATTCTATGTACATTTGGTATTATATCCTGTTAGATCCCTCCCATGTGTGTCCCTTCAGTTCCTGTTCATTGCACTTCACCCCTCAGCTCTTCTGTTTTCGTTGGTCTTAACTGTTCTTCATCTCCTCCTGATTATTTTACCTCTCTCTGCCTCACTCTTTCCCACACATTGCTCTGTTTTAAACTCCCTGGTTTTCATTTCTCACTACTGGTTTCTTCCATTGATGCATTCTCCGTGCTACTCTTTTATTTTCTCAATGTCTGATGAACCTTGTCCTGAGCTCATTTATGAATTTATAATTATTATTTTTTTTACTAATTACTGATCCAAAGAGAGAGATTATTCACAATTGGGAAACATCTGAGATAGCTGGCTAACTCCTCATGAGTGAATGTTCCAACAGATTCACCCCAAGGTCAGACTGCAATGCTCTGAAATGACAAAAGAGCTCCATGAAAAAAAAAAACATTTTGCCCCATGTTGGGTTATATAAAGATGCACATCAGCTCAGATCCTCCTATTTGCTCACAGACACCAGTTCAGACAAGTCAGGCTCTTCCTGCATTCTAGGCTCACTCGAGAAAACTGCGTCAGAGTTCTTAAAAAGAAAGTAAGATCCTTAGTCTCAGTTTAACGGTCGCTGCAGGGCGCAGCAGGCGTATGAAGTCAACAGGTTGAACTTTGTTACAGCTCAGCTTTGGCCTCTATGGATACTTGAACATTTGTCTGGAAAAATTACCCAAAAGAAACTTTAACCCTCATCCAGAAGTTGCACTGGGCAACATCAAGAGCAAAAAGCTGCAACCGAACTGAAAAGATATTTTTCAGATCCCTTATCCACAAAAAAAAAAAAAAAAAACGTTTTAAGAGTCTTAAAGTCACAAAATTACACATTAAATGTTAGAAGTAGAACCATAAGGCCATTGATTTGTTCAAATAATAACAAACGGTTGCTCATTCAGTGGATCTCAGTTAAAGTGTTGCCAATTAAATTAAATTAAATTTTATTTATATAGCACCAATTCACAGTACATGTCATTTCAAGGCACTTTACAAAGTCAAATTAAATCATATCATCCAGACACGCTGGTCAAAAAGTTTCCTCTCTAAGGAAATCCAGCAGATTGCATCGTGTCTTGACAAGCAGCATTCACTCCTCCTGAAAGAGCGTAGAGCCACAATGGACAGTCGTCAGCAAATTTAATCTGACAGATCATGGGGTAAATAATGAAGAGAGGAAAGAGGAAAATCTAATTTTATGTGGCTTTTAAAAAATAATCAGATGTTTTTCATCACTGCTGAATCCTTTTAAGCCCACAGAAGAATAAAAAGTAATTAATATAATTTTATTTGGCCAAATTTACACCTTTTTTTTTTTGCAGTTGCTAACAACCATTTTATGTTCTGGTACTTGCAGTTTTTCACCACAAAAACCTACTAAATGCTTTACTTTCAGCCAAAGAACAGCTAGTAGTTTGGGGGAAATCCCAGAGTGCCCGCCTACTAAGTGCTGTGGTAACCGGGTTTTCTCTCTGCAGCTGCTTGGAGACCGGCCTGTAAACAGAGCTCTGCTGCTCCGAAAACTCAGAAAGCAGATTAAAACAGGCTCGATATCTTTTTCTGGAGATTATGGTTATAATAACCAGGAATAACTATTAAAAGTAGATCATGGAGTGCAGATCACCATTCGGGGGAGCATTTGACTGGAATGAGTTTATGGGTACAATTTAAAGAACACTTTTAAAGAACACTTAAAAAAATACCATTCAGCTGTAATTGAATATAAAAAATTATTTTGGTGTTGTAGAGAAGCTCAAATGTACATGAGAGATGAGTGACGAGATGAGAAATATGAGAGAAAGATGTTGGTGTTAGAGAGAGGAGTACGATGGAGAGAGAGAGAGAGAGAGAGAGAGAGAGAGAGAGAGAGAGAAAGAGAAAGAGAGAGAGAGAGAGAAATAAATTTAAATGAACAATCCAGCTTGTTTCTTTATTAAAATGTACAACATATGAATTTATACATTTATCAGTAGGTAATACCACATGTCTCTTTGTTTAAGAGCATAAAACAGTATTTCAGCATGAAAGCACATATTTATTTAGATATTTATTTTATGCTATTTAACAAATACAGACATGAGTTATGGCATATTATTCAAGTATTTCAGTTTGATTTGCCTATTTATACATTAATATGCCATATGTCTGTGTTTTAAAGACCATACATTTATGAAATACGTTGTTTAAACAAATATCTCAGCATGAAAAAACTTTTTTTTTTGTTAAACAGTGTCCTGTATCATAACCACATCTGTGCTGTTTGCAACAAACCGAACAGTGTGAAAATCGGATAAGAATTGAGGGAGTTAGGATTTATTTTAGTTAGGCAAACAGCTTCCTCCGTACAAATAAATGCACTGGGGGTGGGCGAGAGCCCCATCCAAACTGGCAGTGGCGTTGAAACGTAAGCTCCAAGCGACAGCGCCAGTCCATGGGGTATCTACCTATATAATGTCTATGATGCAAACTGTATTTTCTCTCTTTCTCTGCCTGCACGCATGCGTTCGCTTGGAAATGTGAACATTACATCATAACCGCTGCCACAGCGTCAAACATACGTGGTAGAGCGTCACCATAGCATCAAAAGTGAGGGAGAACGACGAGGTAGTGATTGTACAGCCGAATACAGCTATTGTTTACGAGGTACTTCCTTAATATTGCATTAGTTATCATGTGAACTCCCGACAAGAGCAGGAATACACGTGAACCTCTGTTCTCTTGTGCTCCATTTCTGCTGTGTCCTGTTTCAGATTTATTCTTTCTGTCAACACTTGACAAAGTTTCATAGGAGTTACATTTTGGGTTTGCATGAGGCCAGGTGGTTTTGCATCATGCAAATTTCCATGCATACAGAGCATAACCTTACATGATATTGCTGTCTGTCGAAACAAACTTTGATGGTGAGAAACAATAATTCCTACTGTTGCTACAATAATATAAAATACTGATTAGTGCAACAACTCACCCTCAGCAAAAAGCAGTTTATTCAAGTGTACTGCATGTATATTTATTTCCTACTTACAATGAGGCAATGTGCTTGAAGTTTACTTTATATAAACTATATTTTATATACCTAACTATAGTATAGTGAAGTATACTTGACTTATACTGAAATGTATTGACAGAAGTCTAAGACTAAGTACATTCTACGATGACTCAAGCCTATATTTATACTTAAATATGCTTAAGAATACTAAATAAATTTAACTTCAAATACTACTTTTTGCTAAGGGCATCTTGTTCCTCCTTGCACAAAGGAGCAGATACCGGTCCTGCTGATGGGTGATGGACTAAGGCAGTTCTTCCCAGCTATCCTAGAGCAACTTTCTGTCTCCTGGAGTCTCCTCCATGCTGTTAAAACTGTGTTGGGAGACACAGCAAACTTTCTGGCATCCTGGTGGAGTTGGACTGCCTGTTAACCTCTGTAGGGTCCAGGTACTACCTCATGCTACCAGGAGTTAAACTGACCCCAGTCAAATGCAAAACGAGTGAAAAGCAGTCAAAAAATGAGGAGGGAAAATGTCTGTGGCCTCCACCTGCAGAACCATTCCTGTTGTGGGGCTCGTCTCACTGTTGCAGCTTTAGTTCACCTCTTGTCAATTTCATTAACACCAGAACACCGATTAACAACACGCTCTACTGCTGAAATGACATGGTCAATATGCCAGAAGTTTAACTGACTTGAAAAAATAAATTTTGTCTCATTGAAAGGAAAGTATGAGGAAATTAGGGAGGGTCTGTCGGTATGGAGTTTGACTTAAATTTAACTGCTACTTATTTTCAAGAGTTTCTGTTTGTGGATTTCTTCATTATGAGCGAAGGCGTCATTTGACATCACCCAACCCTTGTGATATCAGCCTTCAAAGGAAATTTCTGCAGAATTTGTATTTCAATGCCACTTTTGTTGTGCAAAATGAAGCCTGTTTGCCAGATAAGACGGTCCGCAGCAGTCATGTTGAAACACAGCTCTCTGTCCCGACTCCATCATGCCATGAAGAAGACATTGTGGAGCCTTCTTTCATTGAAAGTAGGCCACCGGCCCGGAGATAATCACAGCAGCATGACCCTCTGATACGTGATTGTTAATCTGCCGCACGGCGTGGCCGAGGATCCTGCAGGAAGCACACACTGTAAATTCAGAGCTTCACTGTGGCTTGTGTGGTTGACAAGAAAAAAACCGACCTGCTGGTTTTCGCCGAATGATCTTTGGAAAGAGGTTTTCCTTCCTCAAAGTTACCTCCCCCGCCCCAAAAGTCATTGCCTACCTGACTTACAGGAATGTGCTCGCTCTGCAGCTGAGGAACCGTCAGACTTGTAGCTACAAGCACACACGGCGTGTTGCATCACATCCGAGAGCTATCTGAGAGAGTCTGTGGGTGTGTTTGTGTGGCTTCGTTTAAAAAAAACCAAAAGAAAAAACGTTAAGTCAGATCAGGAAGTGTGATGCTGTTACAGAGCAGGAGGAAGCGTGCTCAGAATGGCACTGTATGCCTGCGCTTGATAACATGAGAGGCCCCCGGCTGGAGACCCCTGTGCTGTTTCTGCTGCTGCTGCTCAGCAGTCAGACTGGGACAGGTAGGGCGAGAAATTACTGCTTCTCTTCTCTCTAAATTAACAGAAAACAACTCTTGTTATTTTCCGTCTCCACTCCCTGCTTTGCCTTTTCTTTCTGATCCTCCTCTGACTTAATCACCACTTGATTTCCTCTTGATAGAAACCCTATTTTTGCCGAAAAATTCTGAAGATAGTGGAATTACGTTGCCTCAGATTTGAGCAGACTTTCGTCAAAAACCACTAGAAACCCCTTTAGTTAATCTTCTTCGCGCCAGAAACGTATTTCTTTGGAATCTGGATTTATAGATTCATGGCTCTATGATTAGGTCAGCCTTACTCCTTTTTACCAAATTTCATGACTCGTTAATCCCTCAGATAACTGACATAGATCAGAATAACTAAAAAAGAAAAGGAGAGACATTTGGGAATAGTTTCTGTTTGGGAACACATTTCTGGATGTCTCCACCTTCTCTCTTCAGTCTGATCAGTCAATTTGGCAACACTTTTGATTTTTGTTGCAACTTTTTGTTCAGTAGGAAGTCCAGAGTTCCTGTGTGACTCATTTTTAATGGTGTGTTTTTTTTCAGAGCCGTTTTCATTACAGTTTTCTTTTAACCGCTAACATTTGTTTGTCCAATCTGTAGTCACACTTTTACATTGTTTTCACACAATATTGCAACTAGTGAACAGATTTAAGAAATGCTTAAATTATAACGTACTTCTACCCCAAATAAAACTAAAATAAGGAAGATGTTTGTCACTTTTATGACAGTTTAAAAAAGTTAGGTAATCCAAACCATAAAGTATTGAATAACTGATGCCTTGATGTATGTCAGATTCAAATCTGGCAAAAAACCTGGTGTTGACATTTATTACATAAACACATAAAAGTGGGACGTTTGAGACTGATGGACGAATCAGAACAAAGGATAAGGAAAAAACATCTAGACGGGTGAGAGGTAGAGTTGTCTGGAGACGTGCATTGCCTGTTAGCGAAGGCGATAAATGTGATATTGTTCAGTATTTGTTTATATTTAAAGTGTGTCCACATGCAAATGAACAATAGAGAAGAAGTAGAGAGAGAGGACTGGGGATAGGAGCAGGTAGAGTGGGAAGAAGAGTGTGACCAAGGACCTGCACCGCTGTCCCATGAAGAGGAACCGAAGGAGAGAGTTGCCTACTAAAGCTACTGAAATGTGAGACCTTTACAGGCCCTCAGGGGACTGTTCTGAAAGCATGGGGCCACTGTATAAACCCCCTGGCCACGCTACAATCCCTCTCTTCACACGCTGTTCCTCAACAGCAGCGTTGAAGGGACACCAGTACTGGAGAGACCTACAAATATGCAGGGTCGGCCAAGCTGAGTACATCCCTGCCCTTTTCCAACATTGGAGCTTGAGCAGACGGCTGCCATTAAACAGACTGCTTATGATCTTTCTAAGCTGTGCAGGAGAAAAAGCTGACCCGGGAATGAGCCACACCTCTGCCACACAGAGATTCACCTGCTGCAGCCCCGCAGCGGTGAGCTTCCTATGGCCTGAGACCCGCGTGAAGGAGTGGGAGCCCCCTTCTCACAGCCCCGTTTTAAGCTAGCTGCATGCTAACTGTGCTAAATGACCAGCTTTAACCTGCTTCAGCTGCTTCCAGCTGGGTGCCCAAAGTGAACTGAACTGACACAGAGGTTCAGTAGAGTTAGGCGGGGAAAGTCAAATGGTTTATATTAAATGGTTCTTATTGTTTTGACCAAAGTAAATTTCCTGGTGTTATAGGCTAAGCTAGCCGTTAGAAACTTATGTAAAAATGCTTTACTGATGTTTTTTGAGTGTGTTTTTACGGTTATAACAAACTCTATTTATTTTCATAAGAGTTTTATACACCGATGGGATATTAATGTTTGTGTTGTTTGGTTCGCTCTTTACAAACAAATACATCTGAAAAGTATTTTAAATTAGCGCCGCATGTTCACTGGCATAGCGCTATTAGCTTCCCGGATAACTTTAGTGCTACCACTGAGTAAACGCAACTACGGTTAATTTTAAACATAATGCTTCTTTTTTGTTTCACTTCGCCAATATTCGATTATTACAGCATTAATATGGAACATTAATGTCGACTTAATGGTGTTTTGTATACCTTCATTTTGCTTATAGTTTAGTTAAGTTTCACTAGCCTAGTATAGATGATTTGTTGATTGAAATATAATATTAATTCAGATAAACAGCATTCTATGGTGGGATGTTCATTATATGTCTTTTAATATAATCTTGAACTTGAAGAGAAGATCTCTATCTATCTATCTATCTATCTATCTATCTATCTATCTATCTATCTATCTATCTATCTATCTATCTATCTATCTATCTATCTATCTATCTATCTATCTATCTATCTATCTATCTGTCTGTCTGTCTGTCTGTCTGTCTGTCTGTCTGTCTGTCTGTCTGTCTGTCTGTCTGTCTGTCTATCTATCTATCTATCTATCTATCTATCTATCTATCTATCTATCTATCTATCTATCTAACAGTACGACACGAATGTTTCAGAGCAACACAGAAACTTTTTATTTAAATAAGAGCCCAGGTTGAACCAAAAATATAAAATCCAGAAGCAATAATGCTAACTGGATGTGAATGTCTAACAGATTTTATCCAGTCACGCTTCCTGTTGCTGACGCTACATGAATTATTTCTTTAAAGCAATGATCTTATCTGAAACACATTTTTGGGAAGGAGAGTTTGCAATGTAGGAAATCCAGAGCTTTGGAAAGAACAATTATCCAAGTTTAGATTTTTCCCCATTTATAGTCTGAAAGCATGAAATTTAAATTATAGAAAGTCTATAAATACATAAAATTGCTCTGATGAGACTGAAATTGAACTTTATGACCATCAAAGAATATACTTCACACCACTAAATTTGATCTCATCTCACTGAATATTCCCACATTAAACAATTGAAATTGTGATGTTATTTGTTATATATTATTTATGAAACGGCCTGAAAAGTTGGTCAGAAGTGAATTAAGGTTGGTTGCCATGCAGTGTCAGGGCAGACCTGCTCTACAGAACAGGGAGAATAAGTTCTTCCCTTTGTTGATTAATTAACTTTATTGAGCTGGTCAGGAGGAAGCGATCTAAAAACATTTGGCATCTTTGTTTTGATAAATTATGAAAAATTATGCAAAACAAATACAGATTAACCTAAATTCAATTAAACAGAGCAGTGCCCTTATTCACAAAGAATCCTAAGGATAAGTCTAATCTTAGACTTTCCCGAATTCTAAGATTTTACTTAGAGTTTTACTTCAGCAAAATAAATGTTATTCACAAATCATCCTAGGACACAAGAGAGCTGCTAAAGTGGAAAAATTATAATCGTAATAAAATAAAGTGGAGTAGTGAGGAGGACTTTTAGGGAGCCTAAAGGCGTCTTAAACAGAGAAGATGTTTATGGGCTGATCCACCTCCTTAACATGAAAAAAAATTAGCACATAAACTTCCATAACAATTATACAATTATTAATATGCAGATTAGATAAACTTAATCCTTCCCATAGGCGGAAATGTTTTAATTTCAAGGGCCTGTCGGGTTAAATGTGCAGCTCATTTTATGGAGGATAAATAAATAATATTTGGATAATCATGAATAAAAAGTGGAGAAATGTACAAAGAATATATATACAAGAGATGAGAACATATTTTCTTTATTACATAATAATTTTAGTATCATAGAAGTTTGCTTGTGTGATGCCATCTCCTTGCACCAAGACGTGCAGAGTAAAAGGCACCTTGATCTGAAGCAATACACTTTAAACTCTGTGGATTTGTGCCTTGATCCGAGGACCAATTTAACTTTCAAGACTCCTTCTGGACAGATGTGCTGCTTTTACTTCTTCCATATTTTTTTCCCCTCCATTTTACGTCGGTCACTTTTCCAAATACAACCGCTTTATACAAGCAGTAAAATGCTGATGGGGGAGTGCACATTAATATCAAATAGATGAGGCAATAAAATGACCGACGAGTCATAACAATAAGCAAATCAAAAATTATGAGGATATAAATAAGGTGCTCTAAAACATTTTAATGCTGTGTGACAAACAATAAGTTTTGCTAGTTTTTATCACCATGACACACATTTCTTAATCTAGTCTAATTTCTCTTCTTGTATCATCAGGAGCGCATTTATGTTGTTTTTATTTTTATTTTACTATCAACCAGTGATAGCTCTTAAGAGACATTGTCACGCCTAGCAAAGGGGTCAACCACATCTCCTCACTAAGATAAACATTTCTGTCGTCTCCTTATTCAAAGTCGATCTCAGCAGCATCTGAATCACTGTTAACCTAAGACTCCTAGGTAGGCAATTTTAGTCTAAGATATGAGCTTTCTGAGAAAGTCTGAGAAAGTCTGAGAAAATGTCAATGCAGCCGTCATGTCAATAAACAACATGTTCATGTCGGTCTATCTTAATTTTCCTGCTAAGAAAGGAATATAATCATCAAAAATCACCAAATGCAGTTACTGCAATGCCGACAATTTTACAACTCTGCTTTCATTGATTGCATGTATGCTGTGAATTAAAAACACGTGCTACTTCTTGAAATTAGTGTGTAGAAAAAAATATGGTTGGTTTTTAAGAATTAGCAACATTTTGTTTTAAGTGTGCTCGAAATAATGTGAGATGTTTCATTGCAGCTTCGGAAGAAGACGGCACAGGCGATGAGGTAACAGAAGGTCAAGACGCAGAAGGTAATGGTAATTTTTATGAGACAGATTTTATGATAGACTTCAACTAAAAGTCAGACTGAATAGATGTGGTCTAAGGTGCTTAGAAGTGAATTAAGGTGTATAAAATTAAATTGTACTGATGTATTCAAGCCTTTATTTCTGTTAATTAAGAGGATTTTCTGCTTACAGGTAATAAAAAAAGACATTTAACAGTAGAATATTAAATTAGATCAATAAAAAGGAAAAATAAATTTAATTCTCATTCCTTCAAACACCAACACATCTAATCCTCAGCAGTAATCACTATCGGTTGAGAGAACTAAAACTCACAAAAAAGGTGTTTCATTTTTTTTTAAATTTATAATAGTTTTACATTTTTGTGTTTCTTGTCCTGACAGGTAGTGCAGATGGTCTGGTGGGTCTGGTTGCCATGCAGTGTCAGGGCAGACCTGCTCTATAGAACAGGGAGAAGAAGTTATTCCGTTTGTTGTATTATTAAGTTTATTGAGCTGTTCGATCATAACAAGCAAAACAACTCAGAGGTGTTGAGTTGTTCAACTATCTAAAAACATTTAGCCTCTTTGTGTTGATAAATGATGAACAATTGCAAAACAAGATTAATCTCACTTTCGTTACGCAGAGCAGGAATCCTGCAGTGACTTCTTGTACCTTTTATTTCTGGCAGCCTTTCAGCGGGTAAGAAGCTGTAGTCATGTCACAAAACAACATGTTTACATAAGTCTATCTTAGTTATTTGCGTGCTAAGACAGGAATTTAATAAGTACAAAATGATGATAAAAACTATAGTTTTAGCTTTTTTAAAAGTAGAATCAAAATCATCAGCACAATACAGGGAACCCAATACAACCTGCATACATTTAAACTGATTTAAATGTAATTTAATCAGAAACTATCAGGCAGGTATTTCAAGTCTTCCTAAAAACTGTAATATTTCTTTTCAGTCTGTCTCTTTGTCTGCTGCTTTTTCTAGGCCACATAGTCCACGTCGCACAAACACTGGTTTAAATATGCTTAAATAGGAAAATAAACTTTGATATTTTTGAAAATTAAAGACATTTTCAGGAAGATTCAGACAAGTTAATTTTTTAAGGTTTTCCTCAGACTGAAAAAATGCATTTGCACTGAGAAGATTAGTTTTAAATACCATGTGATCATTAAAAGTCATCCTTTTATTAGGCTACAGCCTCATGGTTTGTTTGGGTTTTCTTCACCAATTTAACAAATTAGACCCATTAATTCCTTATGAA
The DNA here is from genome assembly GCF_011125445.2 of Fundulus heteroclitus. NCBI lineage: Eukaryota > Metazoa > Chordata > Actinopteri > Cyprinodontiformes > Fundulidae > Fundulus > Fundulus heteroclitus. Next base: position 36,113,475 of record NC_046365.1, read on the forward strand.
TTGTAATTATAATGATGCAAAAGGTGATACTGTGGCAGAACTAACAGGAATGAATGAAGGATCAAAAGATTAAATTCACAGAAGTCATAAGAGTGAAGAAACTATTTGCATTTGAGGAAAATATGAGATCAGCAGGAAATAAAATGAAAATAAAGGTGAAGCAGAACTGGATCTTTGAACCTGTTGGATTTTCACCATCATGGTAATTAAAGGTCTCAGTTTGACATTTCTGCGTATTTCTGTTTAAAGTTTATCTCTGTTTTTCTGAATAGTTACAGTTGATGACGCATCTCCGACGATCACCTCGGATCCTCCAGGAACAGGTAAACCCACAGCTGCTTCTAACTTTTTAATACTTTTCAGTTTATGGCTCTTTCTCTTGTAATCCGTTTTTGTTCTGTTTGGTTCTACATGAACAAGGTTCTGGTTCAGAGCCACCTGGTAAGTCAAGCTAGTTGTCTTGTATCGTTGTGTGATGTCTATGCTTGTAGGTCGCTGTATCCAGTTACTGTCATGTTGTGGCCTGTCTGTCTGCTTGCTGCCACATTCATGAGAAACCGCTACAACCAAGATCTTCTGATGCACCGGTTTGTCTGCCTGTACGAACCGGGCTTCAGCAGACAGTCGCCAGATTATTCAGACACTAGAGCGAGGAGATGTTCTACGGTTTCTCCTGTCTGATCTCACGTTGTGACCTTGACCACGTTCCACGGATATTCCTGCCTTGCTTATTCCTTGTCGTACATCTACGATGAGCCTTCTGGTTTTATCGACGCAACCTGGGCTGCTCTCACGACCACGAACATTGCTCAGCCCCATGGATCTGTCAGTCTGTCTCTGCCTGCTAGTGTATGAACCTCGCCTGTTTTTCTTGAAAGCAGATCAAGCTTCAGCCATCCTGCCTGCCATCATCATCGCCAGCTTCAAGCTCGTTTCTGCAGAGATTACCTGTCAGCTGCAGGTTCTTATCAACAACACGTTTAAAGCTCATATTAGCCACAGTTCCACCGGCCCGGCCTGATTACTTTCGCCCAGTTTAGTGATTCTACAGGCCTAGAAAGACCTGGAATAGGGACACACCTCCTAGGCTTCGCTTCAGCCCCACCCCGTCTCTGTCCCCACCCCCAGTTGACGCTTTAAATAAATCTGTGAGAAATGGTAAACGATCATACGTCATTATAAATGAAACATAAATAAAAGACAGAATGTAAATAATGTTTCTATTTCTATACATGCAAGATTGTCTTGGATTTTTTTAAGGATTAATCCACCGGGATAAATATCTGGATCACACATTTAATAATAAGATAAGAAGATCCTGTCTGAACTGTCTGCTTTGATACTGATTGAACCTGCAGCAACTGATTGTTGCTGCAGGTTCCCGGAGCAAACCGCTCCCTATTCAGGCTGTTTTTAAGTGACAGAGTTAATATTTACACCTTTATAAGAGATCTTTAGTCTCAGTCATGGCAAGACGAAGCACACCTTAATGAAAAATATTTTAACGGCAGTGAAATGATTTCTATTCTCAGGCTTAAGGCACAGTGTGTTGAGAAGGAGGTTGTTGAGAGGCGGAGCTGTTTAGCTCGTGAATGTTGGGCCTCTCAGCCGAGGGAAGCTTCCAGGGTTTCCCCAGGACCTTTACTCCTCGGCAGGGCTGCAAATACCTGGGCTGGCTGTGAAAAAACTGTTCCTGAAACACTCGACAGTGAGCAGAGCAGTGTGGTATGCGGACATTACGAGACAGCTATTGATTCCTGGGTCAATGTGTGCTTCTGTGCTTTCTGTGTCTCTGCTCTGTCTTCTCTAAGCCACAGTGGGTCGAGGCAGATGAGTATTCACACTGAGACTGGTTCTGGTTCTGCTGGAGGTTCTCCTCCCTGTTAAAGGGGAGTTTTCCTCTCCACTGTCGCTTCATGCATACTCAGTATGAGGGATTGCTGCAAAGCCATCAACAATGCAGACGACTGTCCACTGTGGCTCTACGCTCTTTCAGGAAGAGTGAATGCTGCTTGGAGAGACTTGATGCAACCTGCTGGGTTTCCTTAGAGAGGAAACTTTCTGACCAACCTGGAGGATCTGATTGAATTATTGGATTGAATTTGACTTCCTATCAGGTTCTCTTCCTGTCTGTAGCATAACATTTAGCTAACATTGAAGTCAAATTCAGACACAACAGAAGTGAATGAGAAAAGACCAAATTCACAGAAGTCATAATTCTGAAGGAATAAACTATTTGCTTTTGAGGAAAATGTGAAACCCTGGGTCAGTAAAAAAGGAAAATAAAGCTGAAGCAGAGCTGGACCTTTGAACTTGTTGGGTTTTCACCATCATGATGTTGGAAGGCCTCAGGTTGACCTTTCTGAATGTTTCTGTTGTGTTTTAAAGTTTATCTCTGTTTCACTGTATGACATGAACAGATGAAGAATCATCCCTGCCGACCACCTTGGATCCTTCAGCAAGCGATTACCCCTTAGAAACAGGTAAACGCACAGCTGCTTCTCACTTTCAGTACATGATTGCTTGTGGCTCCTTCATGTTTAATCCCTTTTTGTTCTGTTTGGTTCCATCTGCAGATAATTCTAGTCTAAAAGAACATGGTCCAGCTAGATTTTTTGTATCGTTGCATGATGTCTGTGCTTGTGGGTCGCTTCATGTATTTAACTAACATCGAGGTCAAAGTGCAGAAATGCCTTGAATTTCTAGATCAAGTCTGGTTCTACGATCTTTTCTCTGACATCTTTCTGCAGATGCTTCACTTGTCTGTATGATGTCTGACTGTAAAATTTAACACCTTCTAAAAATTATAGGTCCAACAGATCAGATAAACATAGAAGAAGGTCCTGATCTCCTTCTCATCCTGATTCCTGCGGTTCTGGCGGTCGTAATCATTGGTGCGATTGTTGGAGTCGTTATCATCATGCGCTGCCGCAAAGACAACGCACAGAACCAAGGTGAGTCTGCAGCAAGAACCTTGTTATCACCGTTATAACGGTGTACATAACACCATTATAACGGTGTACATAACACCGTTATGTACACCAAGCCTCCTTCCTCCCACAGTCCAAAAACTGCTTCACTTGGTTTGATTCAGTTTGTTCAAATTTATACTTCAAAACATCTTTACTTTCAAACATCTTTACTTTTTAGAATCAGGAACAAATGTTTTAAATGTGTATTTAGGAAATGGTTTCCCAATATTTATTATAAGTCAGGAGAGGAAAACCCTCCAAAACCAGATTTTGTTCAAAAAGTAAGGAGTGGATGATATCAGGGTTCCCGCGGATCCTTAAAAAGTCTTAAAAGGCATTGAATTCTGTAATATAAAACTAAGGCCTTAATTGGCATTAAAATGTCTTAAATCAGTCTTTCTTAGGTCTTAAAATTGTTACCAGGTCATAAATAGGATTTTATTTTTGTAATCCTTACCAAACAGTAAAATAATTGACACAATTATAATTTTTTTAATTTACCAAACGGCTCAATGTAACCATTATTGGTTCTGTCCCGATAGCGGAACCAATAAAAACTGTTGCGGCCGGACCATAGCTGTGAGAAAGAGTTGGCACTGGTTATGTAGTGGTTTTAAAAACTGATTTATAGTTTATTTTAGTAGGGAACAAAACAACGTTTGTGAATTCAGGTCAGTAGTTGTTAAAAATATATCTGTAATTTGTGTGTTTTTTAGCTTTCTTCCTATATGGAATGTTTTTCAAAATTTTAAACATGTCTACTGGGCCAGAAAGTAATGGTTTATGTGAAAATTAACATTTGGGTAAAGTTGTCGCAACCAGGTTTATCTTGTTTATCGTGAAGTTGGTCTTAACTTTTTATTTCAAGTGGCATTAAAAAGTCTTAAAAGGTCTTGAATTTAACTTGCCTTATGCTGTAGGAACCCTGGATATGAACACAGGGATAAACATGTTTTAACTGAGTTATTACAAAGACAAAAAAAGTACCTTGTTTTATTTAGAAATGCAAGATTTTGATCTCTTTCTATTAAAGTATAAATGCCTATTTAATATTTCTAAAAGGGAAAATATTATATTGAACAATTTTCAATATTAAACAACTCGAGCAGTTTCTTTGGATGATTAATTAAATGTTAAAAGGTTGAGAGATAAATGTTAATAAATATAAAGATTTATTAAATGTTCGTGTGGTAACTTAGGTCGAAGGAAAAACAGGACAGGTCTGGGAAAATATAATAAAAATATCATGTGAACATCTCTGCTCCTGACACATAAAGCCCTAAACCTGTAAGATTTAAAATTAAAAATTAAAATTAAAATTAACTTTTTATTTCCATTACTGCAAGTGATGTTTAAGTAATTTCACTACAAACACAACCTATCAGCCAAAGAGACGTGAATATTCCTGTTTTGAATTTGATAGCACAAACATAAAAAAATAACTAAGACAACTAAAGACACCAAATACTTTGCTTTTAAAAAGGAAATAACTAAATGTATGAAACCTTATCTGATCTTTTGGTTGTTTTTTTAAGTAGAAGTACATAGAGGTTTACATTTTGGTTGTTTACTGACTGATCATCAGCCTCCCAGACGTCTTCATGTAACCGGGAACAAATCCAAACACCACTCAGATGGTTTAAAACTCTGCATGGAGAAAGCTGTGATCACATGGATGTTTGGGTTACAGGGAGAATTAATCAGAACGAACATTTTAAAACGCAACCACGTTTCATCAGAATGATAGTTCTGACTAACGCTGACCAAAACCAAAAGTATGGTTTTGGGCCAGACAAAAACAACATTTAGGTCTAAATCTGACCAGAACACCTACTTCTTACCGCTGTACCATAGAGTTCAGATCTGAGCAATGCACGTCTCATAGTTATCCTCCAAAGTTCCCATTGATCCTATTGTTCAAAGGTGTCAGTCAAAAGAAAAGTAAAATAAATCTACTTTTTTATTTTTTATTTTTTACCTATTATTAGGTCAATCAAACTAATTTAAGCTCTTGTTCTGTTAAAATGACCTTAATTTGTTTTCTCCTCCAGAGCCAAGTAAAGAGGATCTGGATCTGGAGGGATCCAGTACAGAGAAGGTGCCGATGTAAGTTTTAACCATCTGCTAACATAAAGAAATGTTTGCTATCATGAGAACATCTTTTCAGACCAAAATTTTGCAAATACTTTACCCTGCCTCAGTAAGTACCTGTTAATGCAACCAAACTGATGTAAGTCTAATTATGAAAATCTTCTTGCAATCTTCTGAGGTTTTCTGAAGACTTTTGGTTTGTACACGTGTGTGTTTCTCAGGCCAATGTTTGAAGACGATGTACCGTCTGTGCTGGAGCTGGAAATGGAGGAACTGGACCAGTTAATGCAGAAAGACGGTAGGTTTCAGCTCCTTTGTTACAATGATAAAGAATCAGAAACGAGAAGTTGTTTTTAAAAGAAACTCTAAAAGAAAAACAATGTTTTCCTCTCAGAATCAGTCATAAAATATACATTTGCTCATCATAGCAATTTTATAAGGTAAAGCTGGATTCGTGAAGGCAAATTCATTGTGGAAAAGATTTCATTTTATTAAACATATTTATAAAATTGATTTCATAAATTTCCTGGCCTTCGCTTTAACAGATATGTGTGATAGCCCAGTTTGTCCAGTAGAGGTCAGTGTTGCTCTGCAAAAAAACTTATCATAACTCAGAGCTCCTGACGTCACTGTCCTGCTATAAATGAGTCCCACTATTAAATATTCAGGTATTTAAAATAAATATCTGATTTGTCAAATCCTCTTTTTAATCAGTGATAAGAAAGTAAGGTAAGGTTAGGTTAAAAAAAACTTTGTTTTAATTAGTTCACAACATTTTTAATTTTAAAACTCTTATTAGGCTCATAAATCACTACAGTTTTCTTTCTGAAGGCCTCAGACACTAACCTCCTAAAGCTCAAGGACACACCAAACTAGAGGCTTTAACAGGACATCCTTCAAAATGATGAGTTATGACACCCTCGTTATGTGGACCTGATGTTATACACCTGCGTGTGATTTTAGACCATTTAAATGAGAATAAATGTGAGGTGTGACAATTTGTTGCCCACCAGAAGTTGTATCGTTTGTCGTACACTTTACTGAAACATTTCAAAGGTCTATTTTTTTAGTTTTTGTTGTTTAGTTATATTAATCTGATACTGATATCAAGTCTCTTCATGATTCATTTCTAAACACGTGATGTTTTTTCACATGAATGAGGTTTAAATTGATACAATTTCACTGATCAATAAAAGGTTTAAATCAAATTCATGAACAGATAACATTACTTTTATGTACAAGATAATCATCTACTTTAAGCCAGGTTTTACTGTTTTATATTATATGTCTGTTACACTTTGTTATTCAACTGAAGAAAATCAGGAATAGTTGATCTTTTTAACAAAATGCCTAAAAATCTAATTGAAAATTGGTCCTTTGCTAAGTTTTTTGTTACATGTCAACACCTCACACCTTGAGTTTATGAGCCTTTTAATCTGTGAATGACTTGCAGGTCAGTGGTAGAAGCTTTAACAAACCATCAAAGAAGTTTTTTTTTTTTTAAAGTCACTCATTGGGTATTGTAGCTGTCTTGCAATCGGAAGGCTGTGGATTCAATTCCAGCTCCCCCAGCACATGCCACCGTGCCCTTGGGCAAGAAATTTAACTCCATGTTCCCTACCAATCTGCCGTGTGATTGGGTGAATGTGGTCAGTATGACACACCAGAAATAAATACATTGTTCTTTGAAGAACAATATATATATATATATATATATATATATATATATATATATATATATATATATATATATATATATATATATATATATATATATATATATATATATATATATATATATATATATATATATATATATATACTCTGGATCACAAGATGATTATTATAAATACAGACAGAAGCAACAATTAAGATCAAAAAGGAGTGTGGAGGAGTTAAACTTATTTAATCCCACCCCCTGTTTCTACATAGTTGCACTATAATAATTTACATTTTATAGATTTCTGTCTTTTGATAAGTTACATGTCAATAAGCCATTATTGTTTTTATACTTAATATTATAATATTTAGTTTGTACTATTTAAAATTGTTATTCTTGTTGTGATTGATTATGATTATCTATAATTGTAATAATCAGCGTTGCATATTTTCATTAGCAATATTGCTGGCATCGTCCAATATCTCATTCTCATATATCAATGACTTCATATAGTATAATAATTTCTTTGAATACATTCTTTAAATTTATATAATGTATCTAATTTTTTTTCTAAATTATGCTTGCAGAATGACTCTTTGAATGAGTGAATTCAAAAATTGGTGTTGATGGTGACCCCAAAAATTAATTTGGATTGTGAGTGTGGTGCATTAGAAGCAGCAAAGTGTTTAGTGAACCTGCTGCCAGAGAGGGACAGCCTGCTGACACAGGTCCACCCTTTACCAGCATCCTATGCTCTGCATTAAAAGACAAGGTTTAGGTAATTCTGCTGCCAGAAGGGGGGGATCTTCTAGCAACAACGCACCACTTGCCAGCCCTGGTCTGGTTATGATGTGATATGTGGGAAAAACAGATGTCTGTACATATTCTTTCCATGTATTTATCGTTATTTTTAGCTATTACTATCAGCACCTCTATCAGAATTTATTAGAACTTATGTTCCTGCATACAGGATATTGATTTGTTGAATTTTGATATATATTAATGACTACTAGAATAACAACAACGGCGATAATAACAATGAATATCACGCAAGTACATGTTTCTAACATGGCAGAAGTAAGATCATATGTTGGATACCAAATCTATATTTCTATCTGCCTTTTCACACTTCTGTGTAGTTAGATTGAAACATTATGAGAAAGTCTGACTTTTTGGAGGACAGTTCTAAAAAAATTTGTAAATGTTTAAGACTTTGATTCCACTAATTGAAATAATTAAAAAAATGTTTACGTGTCTGCAGTACAGATAGGTATCGCAAAAATGCAGTTAAAGATATTTTCAAATTCCTTCTGTCATTTATGGAAAATCTGCTTATCTAAAACAGCCACAGTAGGACAAATGATCAATTAAGTGACGAGCTGCAGCCTCTGCAGACATAAATATTGAGTATTAATAGCTTTCCCTGTACTCCAGCTAATAAATAACACACAGGTTCCTGCAAAATAACCCGGGACGCTCGTTTTGACCAGCAGGCATTCTTACTGTTCCTCCGTTTGTTGTGATGCACCAGCTGGTTTCAGTGTAGCTGTGACTGATGAACTGTGGACACTTTCGTCATCTCACATGTCTGAGAGCACAAACTCTCATAACATCTGCTAGTGATTACGACAGGCATGCACGCCTGGATGTGTGGCGCAATCCGACCCTGGAACGGTGCTCGTTTACTGGAAGCGCTGGGAAGGCGAGGTCAAGGTCCACTCCGCCGCCTGTTGACCAACCTCGTTTACAGGCTGCTTTTTCTCAGGGTTTTATTTCCAAAGCTGACCAAAGGTTAGCTGTGACTTTGTACACACTAAGTTATGTAAGGGACCTCAAAACATAAGTAAATGTGATGTTGCTGCTGCTGCTGCTGCTGCTGCTGCTGTTGCACAATGCGATGCCATCAGCTGCAGCAGCTGTGCTCTGTTTGTCCAACCTGGGAAATTCCTCTTTCACTCAGGCAAAACAGAGCTTCTCATTAAGGAGCAAATGAAGCAAATCAACTGTGGCTGAAGCTGCCCAGATTTTCCTCCCCAAAGCAAGTCGAACAATGAAGTTCTCTTCAAAATAATAATAATAATAAAAAAAAAAAACACTCCAGTCCGACAACTAAACACTGTATTTCCAGATAATCCTAAACAGCTCAGGAATTTACTTCAGAGTTGAATTCATCTGATATAGAAGCTGCTCACTGCAGCTAAAACTTATTAAACGAAAAAAAAATGTAAAACAGTAAATAAAAATAACTTATTTTGTAGCTCCAAATCACATCGCTCGTCGTCGGAACGCACTTTACTAAGTCGATTCTATCAAATCATCCAGACAGATTGGTTAAAAAGTTTTCTTTCTAGGGAAACCCAGCAGTCATTGTCATGCAGCATTCACTCCTCCTGGATTTGCACATAGTAGCCTGCATCGAGTTGTTCACTTTGCAGCAATCCCTCATACGAAGCATACATGTAGCGACAGTGGAGAGGAAAACTCCCCTTCAACAGGAAGAAACCTCCAGCAGAACCAGAACCAGGCTCAGGGTGATCTCCCAGTAAGCTCCAGTCTAACACAACTGACTGAAAGTTTGTGAACACAGAGCAGAGACACAAAAAGAGCACAGAGTGGTAAGTAGATAAAGGCTGAGTCAGTTTTCAAGTCTAAAGGATGAACAAGAGCCGACACGGTTAGTAGCAGTAGAAGCTCAGCCAATAGGCGTATCTAGAAGGTTAGGGTTAAACACAGAAAGACAGGGCCAACTTTACCATCTTTGGGGGTGGAGGGTAAACCTCATGGCAACTGTATGGATCAGGGATTCTGTGGGCCTATTTCTCATCCTAATAATGTTAATTTCACTATGAACTCTTAGAACTACCAGCATTTCTAAAACGTAAATCTGACGGACTCGACCAGAAAATTTAAGATGAGACCAGGGGTTAGGTGTTTTAGGAGGCAGATCAATATAGAAATGTTTGATCCAGTCCACAGACCTATATCCTACAGAAGAAGAAGAACATTGGGGTTTTAGCTGAAGAGAAGACAGCTTTAGAGAAGAGCGAGGACTCTTGATGATGTAGAGAGATCATAATCTGATCGTGATTTAGAGAGGGATGATCAAAGATCTTTTCAACCTGATGATGTTTCAGCGGCCTAAAGAGCCATCCTGCACTCAAAATGGAGTTTTACAAGATATTGGCAACAGCAGAACTGATATTTGTGCTGCACATTATTTCTTAAAGCAAACGATAATTTCCTAATGTGGGAATAAATATACTCAGACTTCATCAGATCAGGTTGTTACTGGACAAACTTTATGTTGGCATTACTGACCGGGACCAGAGCTAGAGGTCTACTTTGGGTAGTTTATGCAAAATACATTTTAGTTTTCTTTTGCAAAAACAGTAAAGCAATTACTTTTATTTAGTTGAGACTTGGCACAAGGTAAAAATCAGAAAACTTTCTTTTTTTTTTCTTTTTAAATGAGACACAACAATGCCTTGTTTCTGCCATATTTTGTGCTGAACGTGCATATAATGAGGGGCCTTCTCGATGCCTACAAATGTAAAGTGTCCCACCTTGCATGCACATTAGAAAGGCTGGAAGTGGAATGTGCAATGCAGCACGAAAGTGCTGGAAAATAGCTGCTAGTTGCCTCTTTGGGATTTTACTATAGCCACCAGAAACGTTTCCCGATGCCTTGTGAAAAGCGATCAAGGGAGCAAAGTGAAAATAAATGGGACGAAGCATCAGTCTTCTCCCATGTTATGTACAATATTGTGAACAAAACAAGCTTATAAAGCTCTGATTTTAAATGAATTTAGACCGTACACTGACAGGAACCATCTGGAACAGCAGAATATCTGCTTCAGACCGACTAATTTTAGACGTTTGTGAATCTACTTTCAGGCACTTGTGTGTGGTAGAGCAGGGATGCGTCTAACAATTGCAGAACAGTAGTAGAACATTCAATGGATGTATAAAACATGCTGGAGGTGGTAGAGTGATGGTTGGGGCTCGTTTTGATGCCCCTGGGCCAGAACAGCGCACTTCAACGGGTTTTTGTGCAAGTCCAAAGTAAAGCTCTCTAACAAGAATAGCCCTTACATGTTTCTCCATAAAAACATTGGCAGAGAAGTACAGATTGTTTACGCGTCACAGCTTGACTTTATTCAAATAGAAACTTGCAAAAGGGATGATAATTGATTCGGAAAATCCACTAACATCCAAAAACTGTTTCTAAATTGTTCCCAAAGCCGATGCGTAGGAAGGATCTGTGGTCAGAAGAAAGATTTAGCCATGCTTGTTGTCAGATAAAAGAATCCCACCAGGTACTCGGGATTAAAAGGAGCTGTACTGTAACCACTCCTGTAGATTTAATGACCTAGGGACCAACCATTAATGTCAGTCTATGAACTGCCAGGCATTTTTATGGATGTGCTTCACACAGCACAGTTAAAGTACCACTGTGTGTCTGACTGTATGTCTGAGTGTCTTTAACCTGAAATGTCTACATGAGAAGAAAAAGAAGAAGAAGACATTCCATGTGCTAGACAGGATCTGTTGTTGTAACCTTTATTACATCCCAAATAAACAAAATGAAGACAGTGGCTCACCTGGTTGTGTTTCAGTCACTTGTTTCACCCTGAAAATGTTGGTTTATAGTCTTTTAGCAAAGGTTTAACCACAGATTTAACTTTTGCTCCTCTGGTTTCTCCATTACAGGCTAAATGACGCTCTGATCAGCATCGGACTCATCCCAAATGACGCTTTGCTTCCAGCTTTGATGTTTCAAACCTTCTGCAACAGTCTGACGTTTCTTTTCAATCCAGAGGAGCTCATTTAGTGTCAACAATACTACACTGGACATGACGGCCGGAAGCATCCGTCATATTTCCACGTCAAACATTTCTACACTCCGTCTCCGAGCTCGTCTGGAGCAACACCTCCCGGTTCTCCTCCGTGGAGACAGACTGCTACTGTTTCAACCATCGTCAGTGTGACGGTGTCATTTATGATCTGTGTGCTCTGCTTCATTTAGAGCCATGCACAGCAATGCAACTTTCACTCAATCTTTGATGCATAAGCCAGACAAAACTCTACCCTTTCACTACCAAATGTGTCC